>NW_027649941.1:217500-240000 GCF_965287045.1 Carcharhinus amblyrhynchos | reverse complement strand
TGGAGTGTGTGGCGGGCTTGTGGGTGCGTTGGGCGGGCAGGAGCGGGGAGGTGAGGGCCAGTGGGAGTGGATGCCTGGAGAAGCAGGGGGAGAAGGTGGGCGATTGGGAGTGAGGCTGTGGGGGGGAGATCAAGCTGTTGGCGGGCTTGTGGGTGCCTTGGACGGGCAGCAGCGGGGCGAAGGCGTGCAGGCAGCGGGGAGAAGACGAACCAGTCGGAGTGGATGCCTGGAGAAGCAGGGGGAGAAGGTGAACCATTGGGAGTCAGTCTCTGGCGGTAGTGGGGGGGGAGATCAAGCTGTTGGCGGGCTTGTGCGCGCCTTGCACGGGCAGCAGCGGGGAGAAGGCGTGCAGGCAGCGGGGAGAAGACGAACCAGTCGGAGTGGATGACTGGACAAGCAGGGGGAGAAGGTGGACCATTGGGAGTCATTCTCTGGCGGTAGCGGGGGGGAGATCAAGCTGTTGGCGGGCTTGTGGGTGCCTTGCACGGGCAGCAGCGGGGAGATGATGAGCCAGTGGGAGTGAGTGCCTGCAGAAGCAGGGGGGAGAAGGTGGACCATTGGGAGTCAGTCTCTGGTGGTAGTGGGGGGGAGATCAAGCTGTTGGCGGGCTTGTGGGTGCCTTGAACGGGCAGCAGCGGGGAGATGATGAGCCAGTGGGAGTGAGTGCCTGCAGAAGCAGGGGGGAGAAGGTGGACCATTGGGAGTCAGTCTCTGGTGGTAGTGGGGGGGAGATCAAGCTGTTGGCGGGCTTGTGGGTGCCTTGCACGGGCAGCAGCGGGGAGATGATGAGCCAGTGGGAGTGAGTGCCTGCAGAAGCAGGGGGGAGAAGGTGGACCATTGGGAGTCAGTCTCTGGCGGTAGTGGGGGGGAGATCAAGCTGTTGGCGGGCTTGTGGGTGCCTTGAACGGGCAGCAGCGGGGAGATGATGAGCCAGTGGGAGTGGATGACTGGAGAAGCAGGGGGAGAAGGTGGACCATTGGGAGTCAGTCTCTGGCGGTAGTGGGGGGGAGATCAAGCTGTTGGCGGGCTTGTGGGTGCCTTCAACGGCCAGCAGCGGGGAGATGATGAGCCAGTGGGAGTGAGTGCCTGGAGAAGCAGGGGGGAGAAGGTGGACCATTGGGAGTCAGTCTCTGGTGGTAGCGGGGGGGAGATCAAGCTGTTGGCGGGCTTGTGCGCGCCTTGCACGGGCAGTAACGGGGAGATGATGAGCCAGTGGGAGTGAGTGCCTGGAGAAGCAAGGGGGGGCGGGGGGGCGACATTCACCAGTTAGACTGGAGAAGCAGGGGGGAAACCAGGTGCTCCTGTTGCCTGGAGCAGGAGGGAAAACATTAACCAGTCGGTCTTGGTGCCTGGAGCAGGAGGGAAACCATTAACCAGTCGGACATAGTCCCTGCAGAAGCTGGGGGGAACACGTTAACCAGTAGGACTTAGTCTGTGGAGAAGCCGGGGCAAAACATGAACCAACCGTGGGGAAAACATTAACCAGTCGGGCAAAACATTAACCAGTCGGGCAAAACATTAACCAACCGGGGGAAAACATGAACCAGTGGGACTTGGCCACTGGCTGGATGGGCAAATCATTCAGCGACCGTGGGGGAAGCTTGAACCAATGACGGGGAAAACATTAACCGGTGGGAATTGGTCCCTGGAAAAGCAGGGGCAAAACACTAACCAGTCGGGCTGACTGCCTGGAGCAGAAGGGAAAGCACTTACCAGTTGGACATGGTGCCTGCAGAAGCTTGGGGAAAGGACGGACCAGTCGGACTTAGTCTCTGGAGAAACAGGGGCAAAGCATTAACCAACCGAGGGCAAAACATTAACCAGTCGAGGAAAACATGAACCACTGCGGCAAAACATTAACCAGTCGGGCAAAACATTAACCACTCGGGCAAAACATTAACCAGTCGGGCAAAACATTAACCACTCGGGCAAAACATTAACCAGTCGGGCAAAACATTGACCAACTGGGCAAAACATTAATCAGTCGGGGAAAACATTAACCAACTGGGCAAAACATTAACCACTCGGGCCCAACATGAACCCGGGGGACTTGGGCTCTGCCTGGATGGGCCACACATGATGCAACGGTGGGGAAAGCATGAACCGACCGTGGGGATACCATTAACCAGTTGGACCTAGCCCCTGGAGAACCGTGGGAAAGAGATCAACCACTTGGGCTTGGTCCCTGGAGAACCGAGGGGAAAACATGAACCAGTTGGCCATAGTCCCTGCAGAAGCAGGGGCACAGCATCCACCGTCCGTGGGGAAGACCTCAACCAGTCTTGCCGAACATTAACCAGTCGGGCAAAACATTAACCAACTGGGCAAAACATTAACCAGTCGTGCAAAACATTAACCACTCGGGCAAAACATTAACCAGTCGGGCAAAACATTAACCAGCTGGGGAAAACATTAACCACTCGGGCCAAACATGAACCTGGGGGACTTGGGCTCTGCCTGGATGGGCCACACGTGATGCAACGGTGGGGAAAGCATGAACCAACCGTGGGGAAAACATTAAGCAGTCGGACCTTGTCCCTGGAGGAACGAGGGGAAAACATTAACCAGTTGGCCGTAGTCCCTGGAGAAGCAGGGGCAAAACATGAACCAGTCGGACCTTCTCCCTGGAGAAGCGAGGGGAAAACATTCATCAGTTGGCCAGTGTCCCTGGAGAAGCAGGGGCGCCGCATCAACCATCCGTGGGGAAAACATTAACCAGTCGGGCAAAACATTAACCAGTCGGGCAAAACATTAACCAGTCGGGCAAAACATTAACCAACCGGGCAAAACATTAACCAGTGGGGCTTAGGGTCCCGCTGGGCGGGCAAAACATGAAACAGCGGTGGGGAAGGCATGGACCAACCACGGGGAAGTCATTCAGCAGTGGGACTGGGTCCCTGGAGGAGCAGGGGGGGAAAACATTGACCCGTCGGGCCTGGTCCCTGGAGAAGCGAAGGGGAAAACATTAACCAGTGGTGCTTCGTCCCTGGAGAACCGACGGGAAAACGGTAACCAGTTGGGCTCGCTCCCTGTAGAAGCAGGGGCAAAACGTCAGCCAACCGTGGGGAAAACATTAACCAGCCGGGCAAAACATGAACCACTCGGGCAAAACATTAACCAACTGGGGAAAACATTAACCAGTCGGACAAAACATTAACCAACCGGGCAAAACATTAACCAGTGGGGCTTAGGGTCTGGCTGGGTGGGCAAAACATGAAACAAGGGTGGGGAAGGCACGAACCAACCATGGGAAAGTCATTAAACAGTGGGACTTGGTCCCCGGAGAAGCAGGGGGAAAACACTAACCAGTCGGGCCTCGTCCCTGGAGAACCGAGGGGAAAACATGAACCGGGTGGCCATAGCCCCTGGAGAAGCAGGGGCACAGCATCAACCATCCTTGGGAAAACATTAACCAGTCGGGCAAAACATTAACCAGTCGGGGAAAACATTAACCAGTCGGGCAAAACATTAACCACTTGGGCAAAACATTAACCAGTCGGACAAAACATTAACCAACCGGGCAAAACATTAACCAGTGGGGCTTAGGGTCTGGCTGGGTGGGCAAAACATGAAACAAGGGTGGGGAAGGCACGAACCAACCATGGGAAAGTCATTAAACAGTGGGACTTGGTCCCCGGAGAAGCAGGGGGAAAACACTTACCAGTCGGGCCTCGTCCCTGGAGAACCGAGGGGAAAACATGAACCGGGTGGCCATAGCCCCTGGAGAAGCAGGGGCACAGCATCAACCATCCTTGGGAAAACATTAACCAGTCGGGCAAAACATTAACCAGTCGGGGAAAACATTAACCAGTCGGGCAAAACATTAACCAGTTGGGCAAAACATTAACCACTCGGGCAAAACATTAACCAACCGGGCAAAACATTAACCAGTGGGGCTTAGGGTCTCGCTGGGTGGGCCAAACATGGATCAACGGTGGGGAAGGCATGGACCAAGCATGGGGAAGTCATTCAACAGTGGGACGTGGTCCCTGGAGGAGCAGGGGGGGAAACATTCACCCGTCGGGCCTGGTGCCTGGAGAACCGAGGGGAAAACATGAACCAGTGGTGCTTGGTCCCTGGAGAACCGAGGGGAGAACATTAACCAGCGGGGCTCGCTGCCTGGAGAAGCAGGGGCGAAACGTTAGCCAACCGTGGGGAAAACATTAACCAGTCGGGCAAAACATTAACCAGTTGGGCAAAACATTAACCAGTTGGGCACAACATTAACCACGCGGGCAAAACATTAACCAACCGGGCAAAACATTAACCAGTTGGGCAAGACATTAACCACTCGGGCAAAACATTAACCAGTGGGGCTTAGGGTCTCGCTGGGTGCGCCAAACATGGAACAACGGTGGGGCAGGCATGGACCAACCATGGGGAAGTCATTCAACAGTGGGACTTGGTCCCTGGAGGAGCCGGGGGGATAACATTCACCCGTCGGGCCTGGTCCCTGGAGAAGCGAAGGGGAAAGCATGAACCAGTGGTGCTTCGTCCCTGGAGAACCGAGGGGAAAACATGAACCCGTTGGGCTCGCTCCCTGGAGAAGCAGGGGCAAACCGTTTGCCAGCCGTGGGGAAAACATTAACCAGTAGGGCAACACATTAACCACTCGGGCAAAACATTAACCAGTTGGGCAAAACATTAACCAGTCGGACAAAACATTAACCAACCGGGCAAAACATTAACCAGTGGGGCTTAGGGTCTGTCTGGGTGGGCAAATCGTGAAACAACGGTGGGGACGGCACGAACCATCCATGGGGAAGTCATCAAACAGTGGGACTTGGTCCCTGGAGGAGCAAGGGGGAAAACATTCACCAGTCGGGCCTGGTCCCTGGGGAAGTGAAGCGGAAAACATTAACCAGTTGTGCTTGGTCCCTGGAGAGCCGAGGGGAAAACATTAACCCGTTGGGCTCGCTCCCTGGAGAAGCAGGGGCAAAACGTTAGCCAGCCGTGGGGAAAACATTAACCAGTAGGGCAAAACATTAACCAGTCGGGGAAAACATTAACCAACTGGGCAAAACATTAACCAGTCGGACAAAACATTAACCAACCGGGCAAAATATTAACCCGTGGGGCTTAGGGTCTGGCTGGGTGGGCAAATCGTGAAACAACGGGTGGGGACGGCATGAACCAACCTTGGGGAAGTCATTAAACAGTGGGACTTGGTCCCTGGAGGGGCAGGGGGAAAACATGAACCCGTCGGGCCTGGTGCCTGGAGAACCGAGGGGAAAACATGAACCAGTGGTGCTTGGTCCCTGGAGAACCGCGGGGAAATCATTAACCAGTTGGGCTTCCTCCCTGGAGAAGCAGGGGCGAGACATGAACCAACCGTGGGCAAAACATTAACCAGTCGGGCAAAACATTAACCAGTCGGGGAAAACATTAACCAACTGGGCAAAACATTAACCAGTCGGACAAAACAGTAACCAACCGGGCAAAACATTAACCAGTGGGGCTTAGGGTCTGGCTGGGTGGGCAAATCGTGAAACAACGGGTGGGGACGGCATGAACCAACCTTGGGGAGGTCATTCAACAGTGGGACTTGGTCCCTGGAGGAGCAGGGGGGAAAACATTCACCCGTCGGGCCTGGTGCCTGGAGAACCGAGGGGAAAACATGAACCAGTGGTGCTTGGTCCCTGGCGAACCGAGGGGAAAACATTAACCAGTTGGGCGTACTCCCTGGAGAAGCAGGGGCAAAACGTTAGCCAGCCGTGGGGAAAACATTAACCAGTAGGGCAAAACATTAACCAGTCGGGCAAAACATTTACCAACTGGGCAAAACATTAACCAGTCGGACAAAGCATTAACCAGTCGGGCAAAACGTTAACCGGTGGGGCTTAGGGTCTGTCTGGGTGGGCAAATCGTCAGAGAACGGTGGGGACGGCATGAACCAACCTTGGGGAGGTCATTCAACAGTGGGACTTGGTCCCTGGAGGAGCAGGGGGGAAAACATTCACCCGTCGGGCCTGGTGCCTGGAGAACCGAGGGGAAAACATGAACCAGTGGTGCTTGGTCCCTGGAGAACCGAGGGGAAAACATTAACCAGTTGGGCGTACTCCCTGGAGAAGCAGGGGCGAAACATGAACCAACCGTGGGCGAAACCTTAACCAGCCGGGCAAAACATTAACCAGTCGGGCAAAACATTAACCAACTGGGCAAAACATTAACCAGTCGGACAAAACATTAACCAGTCGGGCAAAACATTAACCGGTGGGGCTTAGGGTCTGTCTGGGTGGGCAATTCGTCAGAGAACGGTGGGGACGGCATGAACCAACCTTGGGGAAGTCATTCAACAGTGGGACTTGGTCCCTGGAGGAGCAGGGGAGAAAACATTCACCCGTCGGGCCTGGTGCCTGGAGAACCGACGGGAAAACATTAACCAGTGGTGCTTGGTCCCTGGAGAACCGAGGGGGAAACATTAACCAGTTGGGCGTACTCCCTGGAGAAGCAGCGGCAAAACGTTAGACAGCCGTGGGGAAAACATTAACCAGCCGGGCAAAACATTAACCAGTCGGGCAAAACATTAACCAACTGGGCAAAACATTAACCAGTCGGACAAAACATTAACCAGTCGGGCAAAACATTAACCGGCGGGGCTTAGGGTCTGTCTGGGTGGGCAAATCGTCAGAGAACGGTGGGGACGGCATGAACCAACCTTGGGGAAGTCATTCCACAGTGGGACTTGGTCCCTGGCGGAGCAGGGGGGAAAACATTCACCCGTCGGGCCTGGTGCCTGGAGAACCGCGGGGAAAACATTAACCAGTGGTGCTTGGTCCCTGGAGAACCGAGGGGAAAACATTAACCAGTTGGGCGTACTCCCTGGAGAAGCAGCGGCAAAACGTTAGCCAGCCGTGGGGAAAACATTAACCAGCAGGGCAAAACATTAACCAGTCGGGCAAAACATTAACCAACTGGGCAAAACATTAACCAGTCGGACAAAACATTAACCAGTCGGGCAAAACATTAACCGGTGGGGCTTAGGGTCTGTCTGGGTGGGCACATCGTCAGAGAACGGTGGGGACGGCATGAACCAACCTTGGGGAGGTCATTCAACAGTGGGACTTGGTCCCTGGAGGAGCAGGGGGGAAAACATTCACCCGTCGGGCCTGGTGCCTGGAGAACCGAGGGGAAAACATTAACCAGTGGTGCTTGGTCCCTGGAGAACCGAGGGGAAAACATTAACCAGTGGTGCTTGGTCCCTGGAGAACCGAGGGGAAAACATTAACCAGCCGTGGGGAAAACATTAACCAGTAGGGCAAAACATTAACCAGTCGGGCAAAACATTTACCAACTGGGCAAAACATTAACCAGTCGGACAAAACATTAACCAGTCGGGCAAAACATTAACCGGTGGGGCTTAGGGTCTGTCTGGGTGGGCAAATCGTCAGAGAACGGTGGGGAAGGCATGAACCAAACATGGGGAAGTCATGACACAGTGGGGCTTGGTCCCTGGAGGAGCAGGGGGAAAACATGAACCCGTCGGGCCTGGTGCCTGGAGAACCGAGGGGAAAACATGAACCACTGGTGCTTGATCCCTGGAGAACCGAGGGGAAAACATTAACCCGTTGGGCTTGCTCCCTGGAGAAGCAGGGGCGAAACATGAACCAACCGTGGGCAAAACATTAACCAGTGGGGCAAAACATTAACCAGTCGGGCAAAACATTAACCAACTGGGGAAAACATTAACCAGTCGGGCAAAACATTAACCAACCCGGCAAAACATTAACCAGTGGGGCTTAGGGTCTGGCTGGGTGGGCAAATCGTGAATCCACGGTGGGGACGGCATGAAACAACCATGGGGAAGTCATTAAAGAGTGCGGCTTGGTCCCTGGAGAAGCAGGGGGAAAACATGAACCCGTCGGGCCTGGTGCCTGGAGAACCGAGGGGAAAACATGAACCACTGGTGCTTGATCCCTGGAGAACCGAGGGGAAAACATTAACCCGTTGGGCTTGATCCCTGGAGAAGCAGGGGCGAAACTTGAACCAACCGTGGGCAAAACATTAACCAGTCGGGCAAAACATTAACCAGTCGGGCAAAACATTAACCAACTGGGGAAAACATTAACCAGTCGGGCAAAACATTAACCAACCTGGCAAAACATTAACCAGTGGGGCTTAGGGTCTGGCTGGGTGGGCAAATCGTGAATCCACGGTGGGGACGGCATGAAACAACCATGGGGAAGTCATTAAAGAGTGCGGCTTGGTCCCTGGAGAAGCAGGGGGAAAACATGAACCCGTCGGGCCTGGTGCCTGGAGAACCGAGGGGAAAACATGAACCACTGGTGCTTGATCCCTGGAGAACCGAGGGGAAAACATTAACCCGTTGGGCTTGCTCCCTGGAGAAGCAGGGGCGAAACTTGAACCAACCGTGGGCAAAACATTAACCAGTCGGGCAAAACATTAACCAGCCGGGCAAAACATTAACCAACCGGGCAAAACATTAACCAGTGGGGCTCACGGTCTGGCTGGGTGGGCAAAACGTGAATCCACGGTGGGGACGGCATGAACCAAGCATGGGGAAGTCATTCAACTGTGGGACTTAGTCCCTGGAGAAGCGAAGGGGAAAACCTCAACCAGTCGGGCTTGCTCCCTTGCAGAAGCAGGGGCAAAACGTTCACCAGTCGGGCCTGGCCCCTGGAGAAGCGAAGGGGAAAACATTAGCCAGTAGTGCTTGGTCCCTGGAGAACCGAGGGGAAAACATTAACCAGTTGCACTTGCTCCCTGGAGAAGCAGGAGCACCGCATGAACCAACCGTGGGGAAAACATTAACCAGTCGGGCAAAACATGAACCAACCGGGGAAAACATTAACCAGTCGGGCAAAACATTAACCAGTCCGAATTCGGGTCTGGCTGGATGGGCAAAGCATGGAACAACGGTGGGGAAAGCATGAACCAACCACCGGGAAGTCATTAAACTGTGGGACTTGGCCCCTGGAGAAGCAGGGGGAAAACATTAACCAGTCGGGGCTGGGTGCCTGGAGAAGCTGGGGGAAAGCATTAACCAGTTGTGCTTGGTCCCTGGAGAACCGAGGGGAAAGCGTTCAACAGTTGAACAGAGTCCCTGGCGACGCAGGGGCACAGCATCAAACAACCGTGGGGAAAACATTAACCAGTCAGGCCAAACATTAACCAGTCGGGGAAAACATTAACCAACTGGGGAAAACATTAACCAGTCGGACAAAACATGAACCAGTCGGGGAAAACAGGAACCAACTGGGGAAAACATTACCCAGTCGGACAAAACATTAACCAACCGGGCAAAACATTAACCCGTGGGGCTTAGGGCCTGGCTCGATGGGCAAGACATGAACCAGCCGTGGGGAAAACTTGAACCAGTGGGACTTGGAGCCTGGAGAAGCAGGGGGGGGGGGGGGGGGGGGGTGGATAACATGAACCGGTCGGGGAAAACTTTCACCTCTTCCCCCTTTATCTCTGTGTCCCAGTAAGCTGATTCAGTGTGAATGTAGGCCTTGCTTGTGAGGCGAATCATTCATGTTGACACCTTTAAATATCGATCCCCCCTCTCTCTGCCTGTCTGTCTCTCCCTCTCTCTCACTGTCCCTCTCTCTCAGTAACTTCCCTGCAGTGTTCATGTAAGCCTGACTTCTGACACTTGAGAAACTTTAAAAACTCGCTCTCTCTGCCAGTTCAGGCACAGCTTGAGTGTTCGAGTGAGAGGGGGGGAGGGGTGAGTATTGAAGCAGGTGCAGGCAGCTGTCAACAAAGCTTTGAAGAAACGGCAGGCAATGTTTGTAAACATGCTGAGGGAACGGCAAAGTCAGTGTGTCAGCCAGGTGGGGGAAGGGAGGCTTCCACTTGCTGCTGCTGCTGCTGCTGCTGTTTGGGCCATGACAGTTCCCTTTTTTATTGTACCCTCTGGACAAGCAGGGGCAAGACATGAACCTGGTGTACGGAGTCCCTGCAGAAGCGAGAGGAAAACATTCACCAGTCGGATGTGGTCTCCGGAGAAGCAGGGGCAAAACATTAACCAGTCGGAGAAATCATTAACCAGTGGCACTTGGTGCATGGAGAAGCGAGGGGAAAACATTAACCAGCCGGACATCGTCCCTGGAGAAGCCAGGGGACAACATGAACCAGTCGGACTTTGTCTCTGGCGAAGCAGGGGCAAAAGATGAACCAACCGCGGGGGAAAACATTAACCCACCGAGGAAAACATTAACCAGTCGGGGAAAACTTTCACCTCTCCCTCTGTCTCTCTGTGTCCCAGGAAGCTGATCCAGTCTGAATGTACGCCTTGCTTGTGAGGCGAATCATTCACGTTGACACCTTTGAATATCGATTCCCCCCTCTCTCTCTGCCTGCCTGCCTGCCTGCCTGCCTGCCTGCCTGTCTGTCTGTCTGTCTGTCTGCCTGACTCTCTCAGTAACTTCACTTCAATGTGAATGTAAGCCTGACTTCGGACACTTCATCCACTTTAAAAACTCACTCGCTGCCTCTCGCAGTTCCGGCACAGGTCGAGTGCTGGATTGAGTGCGCGGGAGAGGTGAGTGTTGACACAGGTGCAGGTAACTGTCAACAAAGCTTTGAAGAAATGACATGCAGTGTTTGTAAACATGCTGAGGTTATGGGAAGGTCAGTGTATCAGCCAGGTGGGGCAAGGGAGGCTTCCACTTGCCAGGGGAAAACAGTTACCAGCTGCTGCTGCGGTGTGGGCAATGGCAGTCCCCCCCTTGGATTTTGTACCCTCTGCACAAGCAGGAGCAAAACATGAACCACTTGGACGTGCTGCCTGGAGCAGAAGGGAAAACATTCACCACTTAGACTCTGGTCCCTGGGGTCGAAGGGAAGACGTGAAACCAGTTGCACTTAGTCTCCAGAGAAGCAGGGGCAAAACACTCACCAGTCGGGGAAAACATGAACCAGTCGGACCGAGTCCCCGGAGAAGCGGCGGGGAAAGCATTCACCAGGCAGCAGGAGTCCCTGGAGAACCGAGGGGAAAACATTAACCAGTTGGGCTTGGTCCCTGTAGCAGCAGAGGCAAAACATTCACCAGACGGGGAAAACATTAACCAGTCGGGCAAAACATTAACCAGGAAGCCGCAGCCGCTGGTGCATCATGCAAGTCATTAACCAGTCGGTACTTTGTCCCTGGGAGCAGCAGGGAAAGCATAAACCAGCCGGGGAAAACATTAACCAGAAAGCCGCAGCCGCTGCAGCATCGTGGAAGCCATTGACCAGTCGGTACATTGCCCCTGGGAGCAGCAGGGAACACATTAACCAGTCGGGCAAAACATTAACCAGTCGGGCAAAACATTTACCAGAAAGCTGCAGCCGCTGGAGGACCGTGGAAGTCATTAACCAGTCGGTACTTTGTCCCTGGGAGCAGCAGTGAAAACATTGACCCGTCGGGGAAAACATTAAGCAGCAAGCCGCAGCCGCTGGAGGATCGTGGAAGTCATTAACCAGTCGGTACTTTGTCCCTGGGAGCAGCAGGGAACACATTAACCAGTCGGGCAAAACATTAACCAGTCGGGCAAAACATTAACCAGAAAGCTGCAGCCGCTGGAGGATCGTGGAAGTCATTAACCAGTCGGTACTTTGTCCCTGGGAGCAGCAGGGAACACATTAACCAGTCGGGCAAAACATTAACCAGTCGGGCAAAACATTAACCAGAAAGCTGCAGCCGCTGGAGGATCGTGGAAGTCATTAACCAGTCGGTACTTTGTCCCTGGAGCAGCAGTGAAAACAATACCCCGTCGGGCAAAACATTAACCAGAAAGCCGCAGCCGCTGGAGGATCGTGGAAGTCATTAACCAGTCGGTACTTGGTCCCTGGGAGCAGAAGGGAAAACATTAACCAGCCGGGGAGAACATTAAACAGGAAGCCACAGCCGCTGGAGGATCGTGGAAGTCATTAACCAGTCGGTACTTTGTCCCTGGGAGCAGCAGGCAAAACATTAAACCGTCGGGGAAAAGATTGAGCAGCAAGCCGCAGCCGCTGGAGCATCGTGGAAGTCATTAACCAGTCGGTACTTTGTCCCTGGAGCAGCAGGCAAAACATTAACCAGTCGGGCAAAACATTAACCAGAAAGCCGCAGCCGCTGGAGCATCGTGGAAGTCATTAACCAGTCGGTACTTTGTCCCTGGAGCAGCAGGCAAAACATTAACCAGCCGGGGAAAACATTGAGCAGCAAGCCGAAGCCGCTGGAGCATCGTGGAAGTCATTAACCAGTCGGTACTTTGTCCCTGGAGCAGCAGGCAAAACATTAACCAGCCGGGGAAAACATTGAGCAGCAAACCGCAGCCGCTGGAGCATCGTGGAAGTCATTAACCAGTCGGTACTTTGTCCCTGGAGCAGCAGGCAAAACATTAACCAGCCGGGGAAAACATTGAGCAGCAAGCCGCAGCCGCTGGAGCATCGTGGAAGTCATTAACCAGTCGGTACTTTGTCCCTGGAGCAGCAGGCAAAACATTAACCAGTCGGGGAAAACATTGAGCAGGAAGCCGCAGCCGCTGGAGCATCGTGGAAGTCATTAACCAGTCGGTACTTTGTCCCTGGAGCAGCAGGCAAAACATTAACCAGCCGGGGAAAACATTGAGCAGCAAGCCGCAGCCGCTGGAGCATCGTGGAAGTCATTAACCAGTCGGTACTTTGTCCCTGGAGCAGCAGGCAAAACATTAACCAGTCGGGGAAAACATTGAGCAGCAAGCCGCAGCCGCTGGAGCATCGTGGAAGTCATTAACCAGTCGGTACTTTGTCCCTGGAGCAGCAGGCAAAACATTAACCAGCCGGGGAAAACATTGAGCAGCAAGCCGCAGCCGCTGGAGCATCGTGGAAGTCATTAACCAGTCGGTACTTTGTCCCTGGAGCAGCAGGCAAAACATTAACCAGTCGGGGAAAACATTGAGCAGGAAGCCGCAGCCGCTGGAGCATCGTGGAAGTCATTAACCAGTCGGTACTTTGTCCCTGGAGCAGCAGGCAAAACATTAACCAGCCGGGGAAAACATTGAGCAGCAAGCCGCAGCCGCTGGAGCATCGTGGAAGTCATTAACCAGTCGGTACTTTGTCCCTGGAGCAGCAGGCAAAACATTAACCAGTCGGGGAAAACATTGAGCAGCAAGCCGCAGCCGCTGGAGCATCGTGGAAGTCATTAACCAGTCGGTACTTTGTCCCTGGAGCAGCAGGCAAAACATTAACCAGTCGGGGAAAACATTGAGCAGCAAGCCGCAGCCGCTGGAGCATCGTGGAAGTCATTAACCAGTCGGTACTTTGTCCCTGGAGCAGCAGGCAAAACATTAACCAGTCGGGGAAAACATTGAGCAGCAAGCCGCAGCCGCTGGAGCATCGTGGAAGTCATTAACCAGTCCGAACTTTGTCCCTGGAGCAGCAGGGAAAACATTAACCAGTGGCGGAAAGCATGAAGCAGTCGGAGAAAACATTAACCACCAACGCCGCAGCCGCTGGAGCGTCGGGCAAGTCATTAACCAGTCGAAATTTGGTCCCTGGAGCAGCGGGGAAAACATTAACCAGTTGGGGACAACATTAACCAGTCGGGGACAGCATTAACCAGTGCATAGTTTGTCGACCTGTAGGCGGCGCTCTGGAAGGACCTGCCGCCCGGGGGGTGGCGTTTCGGGGACGGGGAGACCCCCAGCAAGGCGGCCTGGCCGTTGGAATTGAGAAAAAATGCTTCTTAAAAAAGAACCGTGGTCAGCTAAGGGAGTCAATTTGACCAGCCATACCGCCGGCGGAGCCTCCTCGGCGGTAGGACTACCGGAGGGTTTCCCGCTGACGTAAGCGAAGGCCGATTGCGGTCAGGTGGGTTGGCGGGGTACCTGCAGATTAGTAGGAGGGCGAAAACGGTGGGAAAACATTAACCAGTTTTGGAGATCCAAGGAAGTACACGGCCGAGAGTGAGAAGTGGTCCACGACCGAGGTCCCATGTCTGCTGGGGCCGCCACGGGCTGCCGCCCCGACGGCCATTCGGCCGGAATGGGCTAGTATTTTCCCGAATTTCTAGCTCTTTCTCCGGCTTGTTTGGCCGTGCGGAAAGCGGCTGCCTGGTGGCCAGCGGCAGACAGGGAAGCCCTCCCCTCGCGTAAGGGACCCGAGGAGCCCCGGAGGCACCCGGGGAGGGGGACCGGCGGCGGCCGGAACGGAGGAGTAGCCAGCCCGCGGAGTATGGAGCTGGTGAAACTCATTAACCAGTTGGGACTTAGTCTCTGGCACAGAGACGGTCCAGCCAGCCAGCTGGTGTGAGGCACCCGATCTGCCCGGTGGTAGCCGGGGAGAAGCACTGCCAGCAGGGGCAACAGTTGAGCAAAAGCCCGCGGTGTATGGACCCTGTGTAACTCATTAACCAGTTCGGATTTCGTCTCTGACAGAGAGACGGTCCAGCCTGCCAGCTGGTGTGAGGCACCCGATTTGCCCGGTGGCAGACGGGGAGAAGCACCGCTGGCACGGGCAACATTTGAAAATCAGCCCGCGGTGTATGGACCCTGTGTAACTCATTAACCAGTTTGGACTTAGTCTCTGGCAGAGAGATGGTCCAGCCAGCTGGTGTGAGCGGCCCGGTGTGCCCTGCCGCCCGGGGGGTGACGTCCCTGGGACGGGGAGACCCCCAGCAAGGCGGCCTGGCCGTTGGAATTGAGAAAAAATGCTGTTTAAAAAAGAACCGTGGTCGGCTAAGGGAGTCAATTTGACCAGCCATACCGCCGGCGGAGCCTCCTCGGCGGTAGGACTACCGGAGGGTTTCCCGCTGACGTAAGCGAAGGCCGATTGCGGTCAGGTGGGTTGGCGGGGTACCTGCAGATTAGTAGGAGGGCGAAAACGGTGGTAAAACATTAACCAGTTTTGGAGATCCAAGGAAGTACACGGCCGAGAGTGAGAAGTGGTCCCCGACCGAGGTCCCATGTCTGCTGGGGCCGCCACGGGCGGCCGCCCCGACGGCCATTCGGCCGGAATGGGCTAGTATTTTCCCGAATTTCTAGCTCTTTCTCCGGCTTGTTTGGCCGTGCGGAAAGCGGCTGCCTGGTGGCCAGCGGCAGACAGGGAAGCCCTCCCCTCGCGTAAGGGACCCGAGGAGCCCCGGAGGCACCCGGGGAGGAGGACCGGCGGCGGCCGGAACGGAGGAGTAGCCAGCCCGCGGAGTACGGAGCTGGTGAAACTCATTAACCAGTTGGGACTTAGTCTCTGGCAGAGAGACGGTCCAGCCAGCTGGTGCGAGGCACCCGACTTGACCGGTGGAAGCCGGGAAGAAGCACTGCCAGCAGCGGCAACAGTTGAGCAAAAGCCCG
This sequence comes from Carcharhinus amblyrhynchos, assembly GCF_965287045.1. NCBI lineage: Eukaryota > Metazoa > Chordata > Chondrichthyes > Carcharhiniformes > Carcharhinidae > Carcharhinus > Carcharhinus amblyrhynchos. The sequence continues at coordinate 224,740 of NW_027649941.1, read as the reverse complement.
CGGTGTATGGACCCTGTGTAACTCATTAACCAGTTCGGATTTCGTCTCTGGCAGAGAGACGGTCCAGCCTGCCAGCTGGTGTGAGGCACCCGATTTGCTCGGTGGCAGACGGGGAGAAGCACCGCTGGCACGGGCAACATTTGAAAATCAGCCCGCGGTGTATGGACCCTGTGTAACTCATTAACCAGTTTGGACTTAGTCTCTGGCAGAGAGATGGTCCAGCCAGCTGGTGTGAGCGGCCCGGTGTGCCCTGCCGCCCGGGGGGTGACGTCCCTGGGACGGGGAGACCCCCAGCAAGGCGGCCTGGCCGTTGGAATTGAGAAAAAATGCTGTTTAAAAAAGAACCGTGGTCGGCTAAGGGAGTCAATTTGACCAGCCATACCGCCGGCGGAGCCTCCTCGGCGGTAGGACTACCGGAGGGTTTCCCGCTGACGTAAGCGAAGGCCGATTGCGGTCAGGTGGGTTGGCGGGGTACCTGCAGATTAGTAGGAGGGCGAAAACGGTGGTAAAACATTAACCAGTTTTGGAGATCCAAGGAAGTACACGGCCGAGAGTGAGAAGTGGTCCCCGACCGAGGTCCCATGTCTGCTGGGGCCGCCACGGGCGGCCGCCCCGACGGCCATTCGGCCGGAATGGGCTAGTATTTTCCCGAATTTCTAGCTCTTTCTCCGGCTTGTTTGGCCGTGGGGAAAGCGGCTGCCTGGTGGCCAGCGGCAGACAGGGAAGCCCTCCCCTCGCGTAAGGGACCCGAGGAGCCCCGGAGGCACCCGGGGAGGAGGACCGGCGGCGGCCGGAACGGAGGAGTAGCCAGCCCGCGGAGTACGGAGCTGGTGAAACTCATTAACCAGTTGGGACTTAGTCTCTGGCAGAGAGACGGTCCAGCCAGCTGGTGCGAGGCACCCGACTTGACCGGTGGAAGCCGGGAAGAAGCACTGCCAGCAGGGGCAACAGTTGAGCAAAAGCCCGCGGTGTATGGACCCTGTGTAACTCATTAACCAGTTCGGATTTCGTCTCTGGCAGAGAGACGGTCCAGCCTGCCAGCTGGTGTGAGGCACCCGATTTGCCCGGTGGCAGACGGGGAGAAGCACCGCTGGCACGGGCAACATTTGAAAATCAGCCCGCGGTGTATGGACCCTGTGTAACTCATTAACCAGTTTGGACTTAGTCTCTGGCAGAGAGATGGTCCAGCCAGCTGGTGTGAGCGGCCCGGTGTGCCCTGCCGCCCGGGGGGTGACGTCCCTGGGACGGGGAGACCCCCAGCAAGGCGGCCTGGCCGTTGGAATTGAGAAAAAATGCTGTTTAAAAAAGAACCGTGGTCGGCTAAGGGAGTCAATTTGACCAGCCATACCGCCGGCGGAGCCTCCTCGGCGGTAGGACTACCGGAGGGTTTCCCGCTGACGTAAGCGAAGGCCGATTGCGGTCAGGTGGGTTGGCGGGGTACCTGCAGATTAGTAGGAGGGCGAAAACGGTGGTAAAACATTAACCAGTTTTGGAGATCCAAGGAAGTACACGGCCGAGAGTGAGAAGTGGTCCCCGACCGAGGTCCCATGTCTGCTGGGGCCGCCACGGGCGGCCGCCCCGACGGCCATTCGGCCGGAATGGGCTAGTATTTTCCCGAATTTCTAGCTCTTTCTCCGGCTTGTTTGGCCGTGGGGAAAGCGGCTGCCTGGTGGCCAGCGGCAGACAGGGAAGCCCTCCCCTCGCGTAAGGGACCCGAGGAGCCCCGGAGGCACCCGGGGAGGAGGACCGGCGGCGGCCGGAACGGAGGAGTAGCCAGCCCGCGGAGTACGGAGCTGGTGAAACTCATTAACCAGTTGGGACTTAGTCTCTGGCAGAGAGACGGTCCAGCCAGCTGGTGCGAGGCACCCGACTTGACCGGTGGAAGCCGGGAAGAAGCACTGCCAGCAGGGGCAACAGTTGAGCAAAAGCCCGCGGTGTATGGACCCTGTGTAACTCATTAACCAGTTCGGATTTCGTCTCTGGCAGAGAGACGGTCCAGCCTGCCAGCTGGTGTGAGGCACCCGATTTGCCCGGTGGCAGACGGGGAGAAGCACCGCTGGCACGGGCAACATTTGAAAATCAGCCCGCGGTGTATGGACCCTGTGTAACTCATTAACCAGTTTGGACTTAGTCTCTGGCAGAGAGATGGTCCAGCCAGCTGGTGTGAGGGGCCCGGTTTGCCCGGTGGTAGCCGGGCAGAAGCACTGCTGGCGGGGGCGACAGTTGAAGAAAAGCCCGTGGTGTATGGAGCCGGTGTAACTCATTAACCAGTTTGGACTTAGTCTCTGGCAGAGAGATGGTCCAGCCAGCTGGTGACAGGGGCCCCGATTTGCCCGTTGGTAGCCGGGCAGAAGCACTGCTGGCGGGGGCAACAGTTGAGCAAAAGCCCGCGGTGTATGGACCCTGTGTAACTCATTAACCAGTTCGGATTTCGTCTCTGGCAGAGAGACGGTCCAGCCTGCCAGCTGGTGTGAGGCACCCGATTTGCCCGGTGGTAGCCGGGTAGAAGCACCGCTGGCACGGGCAACATTTGAAAATCAGCCCGCGGTGTATGGACCCTGTGTAACTCATTAACCAGTTTGGACTTAGTCTCTGGCAGAGAGATGGTCCAGCCAGCTGGTGTGAGGGGCCCGGTTTGCCCGGTGGTAGCCGGGCAGAAGCACTGCTGGCGGGGGCGACAGTTGAAGAAAAGCCCGTGGTGTATGGAGCCGGTGTAACTCATTAACCAGTTTGGACTTAGTCTCTGGCAGAGAGATGGTCCAGCCAGCTGGTGACAGGGGCCCCGATTTGCCCGGTGGTAGCCGGGCAGAAGCACTGCTGGCGGGGGCAACAGTTGAAAAAAAGCCCGCGGTGTATGGTGCCGGTGTAACTCATTAACCAGTTTGGACTTAGTCTCTGGCAGAGAGATGGTCCAGGGGTACTTCGGGCCTTTGAAAAAAAATGCACCTCAGGGTGCGGTGGTCCCACCGAATTTGAGGCTCCCTGAGCGGTCAGAGCAAGGAGCAGGAGCGCGGTGGGAAGTCTATGGGGCAGATCCGGTCGGCGAACCGGGCCCAGAGTGCGTGGTTTCCGGCAGAGGCCGGCGGGTCAGTCCCTTGGGACTAGTCTCCGGCAATTTCCAGCAGAGCTTCAGGGAGGCTGGTTAATGGTTTGCCGGACGGAAGTCTATGGGGCAGATCCGGTCGGCGAACCGGGGACACAGTGCGTGGTTTCCCGCAGAGGTCGGAGGGTCAGTCCCTTGGAGGTATCCGCAGGCAATTCCCAGCACAGCTGCTGGGAGGCTGGTTAATGGTTTGTCCTCGGGAGCCTCCATGAAGGTTCGACAGATCCGGTTTGCGGGCCTCCCAGGCACCTTCCCCGGTAGGACTACCGGGGACACCCCGCCCAGGTGGCCACCAGCCATTTCTGGATAGGTGGGTTGGCGGGGTGCCCGGAGATTTTCGGGAACTCGTTTTTCAGAACATTTTTGGTCAATGGGAGTGACTGAAAAAGATACCCAGGAAAGTGTTACTTCGCGGATGGGGACTTTGGGCAAATATAAGTCCTTTTGAAGTGCACTCAAGTGTCTGATGGGTCGCCAGACACTTTGTCATTTTTTCGAAAATTCCTGGGTTTGTTCTGGAAAACGGCTAGAGTTGCCTGGCCGGTGGTGACTCTAGTCAGATATATATATTATAGGCTAGTATATATATCAATAAACAATTGTCGGGTGGTCGTGCAGACGCCTTGTCAATGGTTTATTTAGCAAAATGCACTTTGGGCGAAGAGTGCTGGCACTTCGGGTGCAGAGTGCCGAGTTCCTACGCACGCCGGGCAACACGAGAAAGCAGTGCGTTAGCCAACGGAACTGGAGTGTCCACAGTTCCATGCCTATAAGCTTGCACCTATAGGCTCGAGGTCAAGGCACTTTTGGGGCAGAGTGCCTGCACTTTGAGAGGGCAAAGTGCAAAGTTCTTTTCGCTGGCTTGCTTTCCATGCGGCTTTGGGGGAATCTGGAAGCGGTTCCAGTTCTAAGCCGAAAACTAACGGACCTAATGGCTCGAAATGAAAAAAGGGCACTTTTGGTGCAGAGTGCCAGCACTTTGAGGCAGCAAAGTGCTAAGTTCCTTTTATTTTGCATTCTAAAGAAATGGATTAGATACACAAGAATGCAAGGCAACGCTCGGCGGCCGGCTCGAAACCGTGCGATTGCTTAAGTGGATAATGCTGATGTGACCTGGCGGTCAAAAAGATTCTAAGTCCGAAACTTTGAACCTGACGGCTCGAACGTTTTAACAAAAAGGGCACTTTTGGTGCAGAGTGCCAGCACTTTGAGGCAGCAAAGTGCTAAGTTCCTTTTATTTTGCATTCTAAAGAAATGGATTAGATACACAAGAATGCAAGGCAACGCTCGGCGGCCGGCTCGAAACCGTGCGATTGCTTAAGTGGATAATGGTTATGTGACCTGGCGGTCAAAAAGATTCTAAGTCCGAAACTTTGAACCTGACGGCTCGAACGCTTTAAAAACAAGGGCACTTTTGGTGCAGAGTGCCAGCACTTTGAGGCAGCAAAGTGCCGTGTTCCGTACATGTTGCATTCTAAAGAGATGGATGAGATACATAAGAATGCAAGGCAACGCTCGGCGGCCGGCTCGAAACCGTGCGATTGCTTAACTGGACAATGTCTCAGATATGTGACCTGGCGGTCAAAAGATCCTAAGTCCGAAACTTTGAACCTGACGGCTCGAACGTTTTAAAAACAAGGGCACTTTTGGTGCAGAGTGCCAGCACTTTGAGGCAGCAAAGTGCCGTGTTCCGTACATGTTGCATTCTAAAGAGATGGATGAGATACATAAGAATGCAAGGCAACGCTCGGCGGCCGGCTCGAAACCGTGCGATTGCTTAACTGGACAATGTCTCAGATATGTGACCTGGCGGTCACAGATGCCATCCTCTGGCGTTCGATGGGAACTACGGTGAGCTGGAATGTTCCCCATCGTCGCCTACAAACTCCATGATTGACATTTATTTCACGTCCCTGGTGGTAGGGATCTCAGTGTGGTGGTGTGTGTGTGCGCTGGGGTGCCGTGCTAAGTGGTGACCTCCCGTGCCGACAAGAACTTGTAGGTACTGGGGGGGCCCTTGGCGGCCCATCGTGCATGTAGTTCACGACGCTTGGGTGGCGTGCTAAGTGGTGACCTCCCGTGCCGACAAGCACTTGTAGGTACTGGGGGGGCCCTTGGCGGCCCATCGTGCATGTGCTGCAGACGCTTGGGTGGCGTGCTAAGTGGTGACCTCCCGTGCCGACAAGGACTTGTAGGTACTGGGGGGGCCCTTGGCGGCCCATCGTTCATGTAGTGCATGCCGCTTGGGTGCCGTGCTAAGTGGTGACCTCCCGTGCCGACAAACACTTGTAGGTACTGGGGGGGCCCTTGGCGGCCCATCGTGCGTGTGCTGCAGCCGCTTGGGTGGCGTGCTAAGTGGTGACCTCCCGTGCCGACAAGAACTTGTAGGTACTGGGGGGGCCCTTGGCGGCCCATCGTGCATGCACTGCTGCAGAACGCTGAGAGTTGGCCCTCCGCTGACCCGGATTTCTTCCGGGTGGATGGACGTTGTCGTTTCGTTGTCTGGGAGACCAAGGCGATCCGCGAGTGCACTTCGGTGCAAGAGGCACGTGACGGTTCCTGAAACGGGACAGTGATCGGCACTCACTGCTTGGCGAACCCGTTCTTCAGGCCGTGCAAACCATTTCTCTACCATTACGGCAGGTGTGCAGCACGACACACGGCTCGGCAATGTGGCATTTCCTTTTTGTGGCGTGTTGTGCATCTGCCGTTTCGGCCGGTTGCACCCACTTTTGGTACCTGGGACGAGCACGGTCTTCCTTGTCGGCGAGGGAAGATCGTTGCGCAGGCCGCTCGCCCGGTTCTGACAGCTCAACACAATGGCCTTGTTCCTCCGTGCAGTAGGTGAGTTGGAGGGGGCACCTCCCACCTAACTAACCGCAACCCTAGGGCATCACTGATGCCGGCACGCCCCGCACTCGTTCTTCCTGCGAAGGGGGCTACCATGTTCCGAACAAAAGGGCGAGGAGAGGTGAGCAAATAAGCCCTAGACAAATCCGCACTGAGCTGACAGGAGAGTCTTTCCCGTTCTGATGATAAGCAAAGGGCGGAAACATATATGAAGGAACGCTGGTCGCAAATGAGCCCCGCGGCGGCGGGATTGCGCTTGCATTCCGGGAGGCGTTTGTGTGTCCGTGTCACGGGGGTGGCGCAGCTGCTGCAGTGGTTTTCGAACTCAACTGAGTGGCGGTGTCCAACCCCAGCACGCCACGCACCTGCCCTCCTGCCTTGCATGCGCCGGAAGGTGACTGTGTCAACGGTGGTGGTTCGGCTGCTTGAGTCGTCTGCCGACTCAACTCAGTGGCGTGGTCCGACCCCAGCACGCCACGCACCTGACCGCCTGGCTTGCATCCGAGAAGGCGTTTGTGCGACCCGTGTCACGGCGGCGGCTCAGCTTCCCGAGTGGTCTTCGTACTCAACTCGGTGGCGGGGCTCGACCCCAGCACGACGCGCACCTGTCCTGCTTGCTTGCATCCGAGACGGCGTTTGTGTGTCCCCGTGTCACGGTGGCGGTTCAGCTGCTGCAAGTCGTTGGCGGACTCAACCGAGTGGCGGTGTCCAACACGAGCAGGCCACGCACTTTCGAGTGCTTGCTCGGCTGGCTGGCATCCGAGGGAGGCGTTTGTGTGTCCGTGTCACGGCGGGGGCTCAGCTGCCTGAGTGGTTTCCCAACTCAACTCAGCGGCGGAGTCCAACCCCAGCACGCCACGCACCTGACCTCTTCGTCTGCTGGCCTCCGACAAGCCGCTGTGGTGTGCCCGTGCCAGGGCGTTGGTTCGGCTGCTGCCGGCGTTTGCCCACTCAACCCTGTGGCCTTGGTCCGACCCCAGCACGGCACGCACCTGTCCTGCCCGCTTTAGTCCGGGAAGGCGTTTGTGTGTCCGTGTCACGGCGGCGGTCCAGCTGCTCGAGTGGTGGGCCAAAACTCCGTGCCGTGGCTCGGTCCAACCTCAGCACGCCGCGCACTTGTAACGCTGGCTTGCATCCACCAGGTGGCGCCCGTGTCACGTGGGTGGCGCAGCCGCTCGCAGTCGTTCGCCGACTCAACTCAGTGGCGGTGTCCGGCACCAGCACGGCGGGCTCCTGTTCTCCTTGCATGCATCCGAGTAGGCGTTTGTGCGACCCGTGTCACGGCGG
>NW_027649941.1:207500-212500 GCF_965287045.1 Carcharhinus amblyrhynchos | reverse complement strand
GAGCTTCTCCGGGCTGCCCCACCGTGTTCCACGACCGTCCCTGCGTGCCTGTTGCTGGGACCGTCCTCCTCATGCCTGGTGCTCGGCCTCATGCGGGGTACGACGGTGGCTTTGCCCCCTCCTTGCGAACATTACGTCCGCAGTCCAACGCTGCTGCGGGTTCGGGTGCTTTCCTTGGAGCGGTGCCGCCGTGAGTAAGCGTGCCGCCACTGTGTGACCCGCAGGGAGATGTTCTGGTGTAGTCAGGGGCCATTTTGTCTCCCACCGCGGTGAAGCTTTGGCCGGTTTGTGTCACCTAATACTGATGTTAAGGGTACCTACTTCATGCTCACCACCTCACCGGCTCCCGCGAGTCGAGGGTGGGTGCGAGGTTTAAAGACTCGTTGTCCGCCTGTCGGTGGTGTCCTGTGGTCTTGCAGCGGTGACCTCAGCATTCGTGAGCTCGTGCCTGTCCCGTGCTGCTGCACGGCTTGCACCCGACTCAGAAGTCTGCTGTTGCACTGGTCTCGACCCTCTATGCCACTTCGTGACACCGGAGACTCCAGAGAACTCTGCCTCTGGCTGTTGTGGCGTGTGACTGGCGTGTGTCGGGCTCCGGCCCTTCGGAAACACGCTGGCACTCGCTGCCCTCGGGCGCCCAGTGCGAGTGGAGACCCCACATTCTTGTCGGTTATTGCCCGGCGGCGGGCAAAGGCGGTCTCGAAAAACCAAGGCCGGTGGACGCCTGGTAGGGGACCAGGCAGGAGAGCTTGACGGGGAGGGTCGTCCCCGGGGCTGCTCGTCCCTTACCAAGGCTGATGCACATCCCACGCGGGTGGGATCCGACACTTTCGCCGTACCCGTCGAACGGGCCTGGTCAGGCACGTCTCGGCACGATCAGCCGCGGCAGGGCAAAGTCGATCTCGGTCCCTCTCGGTTTCAAGCTGTTGCCTGGGGCTCCAGCGCCGAGGGGCAAGCACACGGTCGTTTTGCACGGCGGCAGTTCCAGGTTGCCACGCACGTACGCGATGCCTTCGTTGCTGGAAGTGCTTCGCCACTGGTGTTCACACGGCGCTCTCCCCTCCGTGGGGGTGTCTTTGCCAGCGTCTGCGAGGATGGGGCTCACAGTTTTCGTCACTAAGGTCCGGCCTTGCCTGTTTGGTTACGATGGTATCCTTTCCGTGCATGCTGCTCGGCGGTTTGGATGACAGGGGCAGACACGCGGTGGGAGATGGTGGTGGTGACAGCCACGCACTCACACCCCTTCTGTTGACCGGTCCACTCCTCACCGTTCTAGCTGCACGTTCAGGTGCCTCGGAGCCAGCAGCAGACCGTTCCGCCGACGGGGCCACGCCTACGCTGGACGTCTGCCTAGCCCCTCTAGCCGTGTGTGATCCTTTGGCGTCTGCACCCATCCTCAGCCAGGCAGGCGGGGTGTGTGAGCTTCTCTGGGCTGCCCCACCGTGTTCCACGACCGTCCCTGCGTGCCTGTTGCTGGGACCGTCCTCCTCATGCCTGATGCACGGCTTTTGCGGGCTTGACGTGTGTTGACCTTGCCACCGCCATTCAGCATTACGACCGCAGTTTGTAAGGAAGAGAGAGGCTGCGGCGCTCGGGTGCTTGTCTGGAGGCTTGTCGACGGGACCACGGCGAACGGCCACTGTGATCCGCAGGGAGAGGTTCTGGTGCAGTCAGGGGCCAGTTTGTCTCCCACCGTGGTGAAGCTTTGGTCGCTCTATGTCCGTTCTCTCTTCAGGGTATTTGAGGGGTACCTACTTCATGCTCACCACCTCACCGGCTCCCGCGGGTCGAGGGTGGGTGCGAGGTTTAAAGACTCGTTGTCCGTAGGTTGGTCCGGTCTCCTGCGGTCTTGTACCAGTGTCCTCAGCATTCGCGAGCTCGTGCCTGTCCGTGCTGCTGCACGGCTTGCACCCGACTCAAAAGTCTGCTGCCGCCTGGTCCTGACTCTCTAGGCCACCGACCGACGGTGACACCAGAGTACTCTGCCTCTGGCTGTTGCGGGGCGTGACGGCGTGTGTCGGGCTCCGGCCCTACACCCACACGCCGGCACTCTCTGCCCTCGAGCGCCCCGATAGTTTTGAGACCCCACATTCCTTGTCGGTTATTGCCCGGCGGCGGGCAAAGGCGGTCTCATCTCTTAAATGCCAGGCCGGTGGACGCCTGGTAGGGGACCAGGCAGGAGAGCTTGACGGGGAGGGTCGTCCCCGGGGCTGCTCGTCCCTTACCAAGGCTGATGCACATCCCACGCGGGTGGGATCCGACACTTTCGCCGTACCCGTCGAACGGGCCTGGTCAGGCACGTCTCGGCACGATCAGCCGCGGCAGGGCAAAGTCGATCTCGGTCCCTCTCGGTTTCAAGCTGTTGCCTGGGGCTCCAGCGCCGAGGGGCAAGCACACGGTCGTTTTGCACGGCGGCAGTTCCAGGTTGCCACGCACGTACGCGATGCCTTCGTTGCTGGAAGTGCTTCGCCACTGGTGTTCACACGGCGCTCTCCCCTCCGTGGGGGTGTCTTTGCCAGCGTCTGCGAGGATGGGGCTCACAGTTTTCGTCACTAAGGTCCGGCCTTGCCTGTTTGGTTACGATGGTATCCTTTCCGTGCATGCTGCTCGGCGGTTTGGATGACAGGGGCAGACACGCGGTGGGAGATGGTGGTGGTGACAGCCACGCACTCACACCCCTTCTGTTGACCGGTCCACTCCTCACCGTTCTAGCTGCACGTTCAGGTGCCTCGGAGCCAGCAGCAGACCGTTCCGCCGACGGGGCCACGCCTACGCTGGACGTCTGCCTAGCCCCTCTAGCCGTGTGTGATCCTTTGGCGTCTGCACCCATCCTCAGCCAGGCAGGCGGGGTGTGTGAGCTTCTCTGGGCTGCCCCACCGTGTTCCACGACCGTCCCTGCGTGCCTGTTGCTGGGACCGTCCTCCTCATGCCTGATGCACGGCTTTTGCGGGCTTGACGTGTGTTGACCTTGCCACCGCCATTCAGCATTACGACCGCAGTTTGTAAGGAAGAGAGAGGCTGCGGCGCTCGGGTGCTTGTCTGGAGGCTTGTCGACGGGACCACGGCGAACGGCCACTGTGATCCGCAGGGAGAGGTTCTGGTGCAGTCAGGGGCCAGTTTGTCTCCCACCGCGGTGAAGCTTTGGTCGCTCTATGTCCGTTCTCTCTTCAGGGTATTTGAGGGGTACCTACTTCATGCTCACCACCTCACCGGCTCCCGCGAGTCGAGGGTGGGTGCGAGGTTTAAAGACTCGTTGTCCGTAGGTCGGTCCGGTCTCCTGCGGTCTTGTACCAGTGTCCTCAGCATTCGCGAGCTCGTGCCTGTCCGTGCTGCTGCACGGCTTGCACCCGACTCAAAAGTCTGCTGCCGCCTGATCCTGACTCTCTAGGCCACCGACCGACGGTGACACCAGAGTACTCTGCCTCTGGCTGTTGCGGGGCGTGACGGCGTGTGTCGGGCTCCGGCCCTACACCCACACGCCGGCACTCTCTGCCCTCGAGCGCCCCGATAGTTTTGAGACCCCACATTCCTTGTCGGTTATTGCCCGGCGGCGGGCAAAGGCGGTCTCATCTCACAATGCCGGACGGGGTGAAGCCTGCTGAGGGGCCAGGCAGGAGAGCCTGACGGGGTGGGTCGTCCCCGGGGCTGCTCGTCCCTTACGCAGGCTGATGCTCAACCCACGCGGGTGGGGTTCGGTATTGTTGCTCTGTTCGTTCGAAAAGGCCTGGTCACACACGTCTTTGAACGATCAGCCGGTGCAGGGCAAAGTCGATCTCGGTCCTTCTCGGTTTCAAGCTGGTGCCCGGGCGTCAGCGCCGAGGGGCAAGCACACGGTCGTTTTGCACGGCGGCAGTACCAGGTTGCAACGCACGTACGCGATGCCTTCGCTGCTGGAAGTGCTTCGCCACTGGTGTTCACACGGCGCTCTCCCCTCCGTGGGGGTGTCTTTGCCAGCGTCTGCGAGGATGGGGCTCACAGTATTCGTCACTAAGGTCCGGCCTTGCCTGTTTGGTTACGACGGTATCCTTTCCGTGCATGCTGCTCGGCGGTTTGGATGACAGGGGCAGACACGCGGTGGGAGATGGTGGTGGTGACAGCCACGCACTCACACCCCTTCTGTTGACCGGTCCACTCCTCACCGTTCTAGCTGCACGTTCAGGTGCCTCGGAGCCAGCAGCAGACCGTTCCGCCGACGGGGCCACGCCTACGCTGGATGTCTGCCTAGCCCCCCTCTAGCCGTGTGTGATCCTTTGGCGTCTGCACTCTCCCTCAGCCAGGCAGGCGGGGTGTGTGAGCTTCTCTGGGCTGCCCCACCGTGTTCCACGGCCGTCCCTGCGTGCCTGTTGCTGGGACCGTCCTCCTCATGCCTGATGCACGGCTTTTGCGGGCTGACGTGTGATGAGCTTGCCACCGCCATTCAGCATTTGACGCTGTGCTCCCGAATAGCTGCGGCTTCTGCGTCTGGCGGCTTGACGACGGACAGGGAACGCCACTGCGTGATTCCGCGGAGAGGTTCTGGTGTAGTCAGGGGCCAGTTTGTCTCCGTCCATGCGGCCGCTTTGGTTATTTAATTGGGTAGGTACCTACTTCATGCTCACCACCTGACCGGCTCCCGTGAGTCGAGGGTGGGTGCGAGGTTTAAAGACTCGTTGTCGTCAGCGGTGCGATCTCCTGCGGTCGTGTGCGAGTGTCGTCAGCATTCGCGAGCTGGTGCCTGTCCGTGCTCAGCACGCTGTGGTCGTCCTGCCGCTTCCCCCTTCCCCAATCCGCTGAGGTTGGGGCGTGCGGGGTCGGCATGCGCCCATAGCAACAGTGCTGTGCTCCACGGCTTGCACCCGACTCGGTCTGCTGCGGCATCTCCTGGACTCTTGAGACCAAGCCGTTACGTGACACCAGTGTACTCTGCCACTGGTCGTTGCGGGCGTGGAGGCCGTTTGACGTGTTTCGGCCCGTCACTCGACACCGTCCACGTTTGCCTTCGAGCGCCTACCATTATGTTG
>NW_027649941.1:180000-200000 GCF_965287045.1 Carcharhinus amblyrhynchos | reverse complement strand
AGCTGTTGGCGGGCTTGTGCGCGCCTTGCACGGGCAGCAGCGGGGAGAAGGCGTGCAGGCAGCGGGGAGAAGACGAACCAGTCGGAGTGGATGACTGGACAAGCAGGGGGAGAAGGTGGACCATTGGGAGTCATTCTCTGGCGGTAGCGGGGGGGAGATCAAGCTGTTGGCGGGCTTGTGGGTGCCTTGCACGGGCAGCAGCGGGGTGATGATGAGCCAGTGGGAGTGAGTGCCTGCAGAAGCAGGGGGGAGAAGGTGGACCATTGGGAGTCAGTCTCTGGTGGTAGTGGGGGGGAGATCAAGCTGTTGGCGGGCTTGTGGGTGCCTTGCACGGGCAGCAGCGGGGAGATGATGAGCCAGTGGGAGTGAGTGCCTGCAGAAGCAGGGGGGAGAAGGTGGACCATTGGGAGTCAGTCTCTGGCGGTAGTGGGGGGGAGATCAAGCTGTTGGCGGGCTTGTGGGTGCCTTGAACGGGCAGCAGCGGGGAGATGATGAGCCAGTGGGAGTGGATGACTGGAGAAGCAGGGGGAGAAGGTGGACCATTGGGAGTCAGTCTCTGGCGGTAGTGGGGGGGAGATCAAGCTGTTGGCGGGCTTGTGGGTGCCTTCAACGGCCAGCAGCGGGGAGATGATGAGCCAGTGGGAGTGAGTGCCTGGAGAAGCAGGGGGGAGAAGGTGGACCATTGGGAGTCAGTCTCTGGTGGTAGCGGGGGGGAGATCAAGCTGTTGGCGGGCTTGTGCGCGCCTTGCACGGGCAGTAACGGGGAGATGATGAGCCAGTGGGAGTGAGTGCCTGGAGAAGCAAGGGGGGGCGGGGGGGCGACATTCACCAGTTAGACTGGAGAAGCAGGGGGGAAACCAGGTGCTCCTGTTGCCTGGAGCAGGAGGGAAAACATTAACCAGTCGGTCTTGGTGCCTGGAGCAGGAGGGAAACCATTAACCAGTCGGACATAGTCCCTGCAGAAGCTGGGGGGAACACGTTAACCAGTAGGACTTAGTCTGTGGAGAAGCCGGGGCAAAACATGAACCAACCGTGGGGAAAACATTAACCAGTCGGGCAAAACATTAACCAGTCGGGCAAAACATTAACCAACCGGGGGAAAACATGAACCAGTGGGACTTGGCCACTGGCTGGATGGGCAAATCATTCAGCGACCGTGGGGGAAGCTTGAACCAATGACGGGGAAAACATTAACCGGTGGGAATTGGTCCCTGGAAAAGCAGGGGCAAAACACTAACCAGTCGGGCTGACTGCCTGGAGCAGAAGGGAAAGCACTTACCAGTTGGACATGGTGCCTGCAGAAGCTTGGGGAAAGGACGGACCAGTCGGACTTAGTCTCTGGAGAAACAGGGGCAAAGCATTAACCAACCGAGGGCAAAACATTAACCAGTCGAGGAAAACATGAACCACTGCGGCAAAACATTAACCAGTCGGGCAAAACATTAACCACTCGGGCAAAACATTAACCAGTCGGGCAAAACATTAACCACTCGGGCAAAACATTAACCAGTCGGGCAAAACATTGACCAACTGGGCAAAACATTAATCAGTCGGGGAAAACATTAACCAACTGGGCAAAACATTAACCACTCGGGCCCAACATGAACCCGGGGGACTTGGGCTCTGCCTGGATGGGCCACACATGATGCAACGGTGGGGAAAGCATGAACCGACCGTGGGGATACCATTAACCAGTTGGACCTAGCCCCTGGAGAACCGTGGGAAAGAGATCAACCACTTGGGCTTGGTCCCTGGAGAACCGAGGGGAAAACATGAACCAGTTGGCCATAGTCCCTGCAGAAGCAGGGGCACAGCATCCACCGTCCGTGGGGAAGACCTCAACCAGTCTTGCCGAACATTAACCAGTCGGGCAAAACATTAACCAACTGGGCAAAACATTAACCAGTCGTGCAAAACATTAACCACTCGGGCAAAACATTAACCAGTCGGGCAAAACATTAACCAGCTGGGGAAAACATTAACCACTCGGGCCAAACATGAACCTGGGGGACTTGGGCTCTGCCTGGATGGGCCACACGTGATGCAACGGTGGGGAAAGCATGAACCAACCGTGGGGAAAACATTAAGCAGTCGGACCTTGTCCCTGGAGGAACGAGGGGAAAACATTAACCAGTTGGCCGTAGTCCCTGGAGAAGCAGGGGCAAAACATGAACCAGTCGGACCTTCTCCCTGGAGAAGCGAGGGGAAAACATTCATCAGTTGGCCAGTGTCCCTGGAGAAGCAGGGGCGCCGCATCAACCATCCGTGGGGAAAACATTAACCAGTCGGGCAAAACATTAACCAGTCGGGCAAAACATTAACCAGTCGGGCAAAACATTAACCAACCGGGCAAAACATTAACCAGTGGGGCTTAGGGTCCCGCTGGGCGGGCAAAACATGAAACAGCGGTGGGGAAGGCATGGACCAACCACGGGGAAGTCATTCAGCAGTGGGACTGGGTCCCTGGAGGAGCAGGGGGGAAAACATTGACCCGTCGGGCCTGGTCCCTGGAGAAGCGAAGGGGAAAACATTAACCAGTGGTGCTTCGTCCCTGGAGAACCGACGGGAAAACGGTAACCAGTTGGGCTCGCTCCCTGTAGAAGCAGGGGCAAAACGTCAGCCAACCGTGGGGAAAACATTAACCAGCCGGGCAAAACATGAACCACTCGGGCAAAACATTAACCAACTGGGGAAAACATTAACCAGTCGGACAAAACATTAACCAACCGGGCAAAACATTAACCAGTGGGGCTTAGGGTCTGGCTGGGTGGGCAAAACATGAAACAAGGGTGGGGAAGGCACGAACCAACCATGGGAAAGTCATTAAACAGTGGGACTTGGTCCCCGGAGAAGCAGGGGGAAAACACTAACCAGTCGGGCCTCGTCCCTGGAGAACCGAGGGGAAAACATGAACCGGGTGGCCATAGCCCCTGGAGAAGCAGGGGCACAGCATCAACCATCCTTGGGAAAACATTAACCAGTCGGGCAAAACATTAACCAGTCGGGGAAAACATTAACCAGTCGGGCAAAACATTAACCACTTGGGCAAAACATTAACCAGTCGGACAAAACATTAACCAACCGGGCAAAACATTAACCAGTGGGGCTTAGGGTCTGCCTGGGTGGGCAAATCGTGAAACAAGGGTGGGGACGGCACGAACCAACCACGGGGAAGTCATCAAACAGTGGGACTTGGTCCCTGGAGGAGCAAGGGGGAAAACATTAACCAGTCGGGCCTGGTCCCTGGGGAAGTGAAGCGGAAAACATGAACCAGTTGTGCTTGGTCCCTGGAGAGCCGAGGGGAAAACGTGAACCCGTTGGGCTCGCTCCCTGGAGAAGCAGGGGCAAAACGTCAGCCAGCCGTGGGGAAAACATTAACCAGCAGGGCAAAACATTAACCAGTCGGGGAAAACCTTCACCAGTCGGGCAAAACATTAACCAGTTGGGCAAAACATTAACCACTCGGGCAAAACATTAACCAACCGGGCAAAACATTAACCAGTGGGGCTTAGGGTCTCGCTGGGTGGGCCAAACATGGATCAACGGTGGGGAAGGCATGGACCAAGCATGGGGAAGTCATTCAACAGTGGGACGTGGTCCCTGGAGGAGCAGGGGGGGAAACATTCACCCGTCGGGCCTGGTGCCTGGAGAACCGAGGGGAAAACATGAACCAGTGGTGCTTGGTCCCTGGAGAACCGAGGGGAGAACATTAACCAGTGGGGCTCGCTCCCTGGAGAAGCAGGGGCGAAACGTTAGCCAACCGTGGGGAAAACATTAACCAGTCGGGCAAAACATTAACCAGTTGGGCAAAACATTAACCAGTTGGGCACAACATTAACCACGCGGGCAAAACATTAACCAACCGGGCAAAACATTAACCAGTTGGGCAAGACATTAACCACTCGGGCAAAACATGAACCAGTGGGGCTTAGGGTCTCGCTGGGTGCGCCAAACATGGAACAACGGTGGGGCAGGCATGGACCAACCATGGGGAAGTCATTCAACAGTGGGACTTGGTCCCTGGAGGAGCCGGGGGGATAACATTCACCCGTCGGGCCTGGTCCCTGGAGAAGCGAAGGGGAAAGCATGAACCAGTGGTGCTTCGTCCCTGGAGAACCGAGGGGAAAACATGAACCCGTTGGGCTCGCTCCCTGGAGAAGCAGGGGCAAAACGTTTGCCAGCCGTGGGGAAAACATTAACCAGTAGGGCAACACATTAACCACTCGGGCAAAACATTAACCAGTTGGGCAAAACATTAACCAGTCGGACAAAACATTAACCAACCGGGCAAAACATTAACCAGTGGGGCTTAGGGTCTGTCTGGGTGGGCAAATCGTGAAACAACGGTGGGGACGGCATGAACCATCCATGGGGAAGTCATCAAA
Organism: Carcharhinus amblyrhynchos; assembly: GCF_965287045.1. Classification (NCBI taxonomy): domain Eukaryota; kingdom Metazoa; phylum Chordata; class Chondrichthyes; order Carcharhiniformes; family Carcharhinidae; genus Carcharhinus; species Carcharhinus amblyrhynchos. The sequence continues at coordinate 195,615 of NW_027649941.1, read as the reverse complement.
CAGTGGGACTTGGTCCCTGGAGGAGCAAGGGGGAAAACATTCACCAGTCGGGCCTGGTCCCTGGGGAAGTGAAGCGGAAAACATTAACCAGTTGTGCTTGGTCCCTGGAGAGCCGAGGGGAAAACATTAACCCGTTGGGCTCGCTCCCTGGAGAAGCAGGGGCAAAACGTTAGCCAGCCGTGGGGAAAACATTAACCAGTCGGGGAAAACATTAACCAGTCGGGCAAAACATTAACCAACCGGGCAAAATATTAACCCGTGGGGCTTAGGGTCTGGCTGGGTGGGCAAATCGTGAAACAACGGGTGGGGACGGCATGAACCAACCTTGGGGAAGTCATTAAACAGTGGGACTTGGTCCCTGGAGGGGCAGGGGGAAAACATGAACCCGTCGGGCCTGGTGCCTGGAGAACCGAGGGGAAAACATGAACCAGTGGTGCTTGGTCCCTGGAGAACCGCGGGGAAATCATTAACCAGTTGGGCTTCCTCCCTGGAGAAGCAGGGGCGAGACATGAACCAACCGTGGGCAAAACATTAACCAGTCGGGCAAAACATTAACCAGTCGGGGAAAACATTAACCAACTGGGCAAAACATTAACCAGTCGGACAAAACAGTAACCAACCGGGCAAAACATTAACCAGTGGGGCTTAGGGTCTGGCTGGGTGGGCAAATCGTGAAACAACGGGTGGGGACGGCATGAACCAACCTTGGGGAGGTCATTCAACAGTGGGACTTGGTCCCTGGAGGAGCAGGGGGGAAAACATTCACCCGTCGGGCCTGGTGCCTGGAGAACCGAGGGGAAAACATGAACCAGTGGTGCTTGGTCCCTGGCGAACCGAGGGGAAAACATTAACCAGTTGGGCGTACTCCCTGGAGAAGCAGGGGCAAAACGTTAGCCAGCCGTGGGGAAAACATTAACCAGTAGGGCAACACATTAACCAGTCGGGCAAAACATTTACCAACTGGGCAAAACATTAACCAGTCGGACAAAGCATTAACCAGTCGGGCAAAACGTTAACCGGTGGGGCTTAGGGTCTGTCTGGGTGGGCAAATCGTCAGAGAACGGTGGGGACGGCATGAACCAACCTTGGGGAGGTCATTCAACAGTGGGACTTGGTCCCTGGAGGAGCAGGGGGGAAAACATTCACCCGTCGGGCCTGGTGCCTGGAGAACCGAGGGGAAAACATGAACCAGTGGTGCTTGGTCCCTGGAGAACCGAGGGGAAAACATTAACCAGTTGGGCGTACTCCCTGGAGAAGCAGGGGCAAAACGTTAGCCAGCCGTGGGGAAAACATTAACCAGTAGGGCAAAACATTAACCAGTAGGGCAAAACATTAACCAGTCGGGCAAAACATTAACCAACTGGGCAAAACATTAACCAGTCGGACAAAACATTAACCAGTCGGGCAAAACGTTAACCGGTGGGGCTTAGGGTCTGTCTGGGTGGGCAAATCGTCAGAGAACGGTGGGGACGGCATGAACCAACCTTGGGGAAGTCATTCCACAGTGGGACTTGGTCCCTGGCGGAGCCGGGGGGAAAACATTCACCCGTCGGGCCTGGTGCCTGGAGAACCGAGGGGAAAACATTAACCAGTGGTGCTTGGTCCCTGGAGAACCGAGGGGAAAACATTAACCAGTTGGGCGTACTCCCTGTAGAAGCAGGGGCGAAACATGAACCAACCGTGGGCCAAACATTAACCAGTGGGGCAAAACATTAACCAGTCGGGCAAAACATTAACCAACTGGGCAAAACATTAACCAGTCGGACAAAACATTAACCAGTCGGGCAAAACATTAACCGGTGGGGCTTAGGGCCTGTCTGGGTGGGCAAATGGTGAGACAACGGTGGGGACGGCATGAACCAACCTTGGGGAAGTCATTCCACAGTGGGACTTGGTCCCTGGCGGAGCAGGGGGGAAAACATTCACCCGTCGGGCCTGGTGCCTGGAGAACCGAGGGGAAAACATTAACCAGTGGTGCTTGGTCCCTGGAGAACCGAGGGGAAAACATTAACCAGTTGGGCTTGCTCCCTGGAGAAGCAGGGGCGAAACATGAACCAACCGTGGGCAAAACATTAACCAGCCGGGCAAAACATTAACCAGTCGGGCAAAACATTAACCGACTGGGGAAACCATTAACCAGTCGGGCAAAACATTAACCAACTGGGCAAAACATGAACCAGTGGGGCTTAGGGTCTGGCTGGGTGGGCAAATCGTGAAACAACGGTGGGGAAGGCATGAACCAAACATGGGGAAGTCATGACAAAGTGGGGCTTGGTCCCTGGAGGAGCAGGGGGAAAACATTCACCCGTCGGGCCCTGTCCCTGGAGAAGCGAAGGGGAAAACATTATCCAGTGGTGCTTGGTCCCTGGAGAACCGAGGGGAGAACATTAACCAGTTGGGCTTGCTCCCTGGAGAAGCAGGGGCGAAACATGAACCAGCCGTGGGCAAAACATTAACCAGTGGGGCAAAACATTAACCAGTGGGGCAAAACATTAACCAACTGGGGAAAACATTAACCAGTCGGGCAAAACATTAACCAACCCGGCAAAACATTAACCAGTGGGGCTTAGGGTCCGTCTGGTTGGGCAAATGATGAAACAACGGTGGGGACGGCATGAACCAACCATAGGGACGTCATTCAACAGTGGGACTTGGTCCCTGGAGGAGCAGGGGGAAAACATAAACCAGTTGGGCTGGGTGACTGGAGAAGCGCAGGGGAAAACATTAACCAGTGGTGCTTGGTCCCTGGAGAACCGAGGGGGAAACATTAACCAGTCGGGCCTGCTCCCTGGAGAAGCAGGGGCGAAACATGAACCAACCGTGGGCAAAACATTAACCAGTCGGACAAAACATTAACCAGTCGGGCAAAACGTTAACCGGTGGGGCTTAGGGTCTGTCTGGGTGGGCAAATCGTCAGAGAACGGTGGGGACGGCATGAACCAACCTTGGGGAAGTCATTCAACAGTGGGACTTGGTCCCTGGAGGAGCAGGGGGGAAAACATTCACCCGTCGGGCCTGGTGCCTGGAGAACCGAGGGGAAAACATTAACCAGTGGTGCTTGGTCCCTGGAGAACCGAGGGGAAAACATGAACCGGTTGGGCGTACTCCCTGGAGAAGCAGGGGCAAAACGGTAGCCAGCCGTGGGGAAAACATTAACCAGTAGGGCAAAACATTAACCAGTCGGGCAAAACATTAACCAACTGGGCAAAACATTAACCAGTCGGACAAAACATTAACCAGTCGGACAAAACATTAACCAGTCGGGCTAAACATTAACCGGTGGGGCTTAGGGTCTGTCTGGGTGGGCAAATCGTGAGAGAACGGTGGGGAAGGCATGAACCAAACATGGGGAAGTCATGACACAGTGGGGCTTGGTCCCTGGAGGAGCAGGGGGAAAACATTAACCCGTCGGGCCCTGTCCCTGGAGAAGCGAAGGGGAAAACATTATCCAGTGGTGCTTGGTCCCTGGAGAACCGAGGGGAAAACATTAACCAGTTGCACTTGCTCCCTGGAGAAGCAGGAGCACAGCATGAACCAACCGTGGGGAAAACATTAACCAGTCGGGCAAAACATTAACCAGTCCGAATTCGGGTCTGGCTGGATGGGCAAAGCATGGAACAACGGTGGGGAAAGCATGAACCAACCACCGGGAAGTCATTCAACTGTGGGACTTGGCCCCTGGAGAAGCAGGGGGAAAACATTAACCAGTCGGGGCTGGGTGCCTGGAGAAGCTGGGGGAAAGCATTAACCAGTTGTGCTTGGTCCCTGGAGAACCGAGGGGAAAGCGTTCAACAGTTGAACAGAGTCCCTGGCGACGCAGGGGCACAGCATCAAACAACCGTGGGGAAAACATTAACCAGTCAGGCCAAACATTAACCAGTCGGGGAAAACATTAACCAACTGGGGAAAACATTAACCAGTCGGACAAAACATTAACCAGTCGGGGAAAACAGGAACCAACTGGGGAAAACATTACCCAGTCGGACAAAACATTAACCAACCGGGCAAAACATTAACCCGTGGGGCTTAGGGCCTGGCTCGATGGGCAAGACATGAACCAGCCGTGGGGAAAACTTGAACCAGTGGGACTTGGAGCCTGGAGAAGCAGGGGGGGGGGGGGGTGGATAACATGAACCGGTCGGGGAAAACTTTCACCTCTTCCCCCTTTATCTCTGTGTCCCAGTAAGCTGATTCAGTGTGAATGTAGGCCTTGCTTGTGAGGCGAATCATTCATGTTGACACCTTTAAATATCGATCCCCCCTCTCTCTGCCTGTCTGTCTCTCCCTCTCTCTCACTGTCCCTCTCTCTCAGTAACTTCCCTGCAGTGTTCATGTAAGCCTGACTTCTGACACTTGAGAAACTTTAAAAACTCGCTCTCTCTGCCAGTTCAGGCACAGCTTGAGTGTTCGAGTGAGAGGGGGGGAGGGCTGAGTATTGAAGCAGGTGCAGGCAGCTGTCAACAAAGCTTTGAAGAAACGGCAGGCAATGTTTGTAAACATGCTGAGGGAACGGCAAAGTCAGTGTGTCAGCCAGGTGGGGGAAGGGAGGCTTCCACTTGCTGCTGCTGCTGCTGCTGCTGTTTGGGCCATGACAGTTCCCTTTTTTATTGTACCCTCTGGACAAGCAGGGGCAAGACATGAACCTGGTGTACGGAGTCCCTGTAGAAGCGAGAGGAAAACATTCACCAGTCGGATGTGGTCTCCGGAGAAGCAGGGGCAAAACATTAACCAGTCGGAGAAATCATTAACCAGTGGCACTTGGTGCATGGAGAAGCGAGGGGAAAACATTAACCAGCCGGACATCGTCCCTGGAGAAGCCAGGGGACAACATGAACCAGTCGGACTTTGTCTCTGGCGAAGCAGGGGCAAAAGATGAACCAACCGCGGGGGAAAACATTAACCCACCGAGGAAAACATTAACCAGTCGGGGAAAACTTTCACCTCTCCCTCTGTCTCTCTGTGTCCCAGGAAGCTGATCCAGTCTGAATGTACGCCTTGCTTGTGAGGCGAATCATTCACGTTGACACCTTTGAATATCGATTCCCCCCTCTCTCTCTGCCTGCCTGCCTGCCTGCCTGCCTGCCTGTCTGTCTGTCTGTCTGTCTGTCTGTCTGCCTGACTCTCTCAGTAACTTCACTTCAATGTGAATGTAAGCCTGACTTCGGACACTTCATCCACTTTAAAAACTCACTCGCTGCCTCTGGCAGTTCCGGCACAGGTCGAGTGCTGGATTGAGTGCGCGGGAGAGGTGAGTGTTGACACAGGTGCAGGTAACTGTCAACAAAGCTTTGAAGAAATGACATGCAGTGTTTGTAAACATGCTGAGGTTATGGGAAGGTCAGTGTATCAGCCAGGTGGGGGAAGGGAGGCTTCCACTTGCCAGGGGAAAACAGTTACCAGCTGCTGCTGCGGTGTGGGCAATGGCAGTCCCCCCCTTGGATTTTGTACCCTCTGCACAAGCAGGAGCAAAACATGAACCACTTGGACGTGCTGCCTGGAGCAGAAGGGAAAACATTCACCACTTAGACTCTGGTCCCTGGGGTCGAAGGGAAGACGTGAAACCAGTTGCACTTAGTCTCCAGAGAAGCAGGGGCAAAACACTCACCAGTCGGGGAAAACATGAACCAGTCGGACCGAGTCCCCGGAGAAGCGGCGGGGAAAGCATTCACCAGGCAGCAGGAGTCCCTGGAGAACCGAGGGGAAAACATTAACCAGTTGGGCTTGGTCCCTGTAGCAGCAGAGGCAAAACATTCACCAGACGGGGAAAACATTAACCAGTCGGGCAAAACATTAACCAGGAAGCCGCAGCCGCTGGTGCATCATGCAAGTCATTAACCAGTCGGTACTTTGTCCCTGGGAGCAGCAGGGAAAGCATAAACCAGCCGGGGAAAACATTAACCAGAAAGCCGCAGCCGCTGCAGCATCGTGGAAGCCATTGACCAGTCGGTACATTGCCCCTGGGAGCAGCAGGGAACACATTAACCAGTCGGGCAAAACATTAACCAGTCGGGCAAAACATTTACCAGAAAGCTGCAGCCGCTGGAGGACCGTGGAAGTCATTAACCAGTCGGTACTTTGTCCCTGGGAGCAGCAGTGAAAACATTGACCCGTCGGGGAAAACATTAAGCAGCAAGCCGCAGCCGCTGGAGGATCGTGGAAGTCATTAACCAGTCGGTACTTTGTCCCTGGGAGCAGCAGGGAACACATTAACCAGTCGGGCAAAACATTAACCAGTCGGGCAAAACATTAACCAGAAAGCTGCAGCCGCTGGAGGATCGTGGAAGTCATTAACCAGTCGGTACTTTGTCCCTGGGAGCAGCAGGGAACACATTAACCAGTCGGGCAAAACATTAACCAGTCGGGCAAAACATTAACCAGAAAGCTGCAGCCGCTGGAGGATCGTGGAAGTCATTAACCAGTCGGTACTTTGTCCCTGGAGCAGCAGTGAAAACAATACCCCGTCGGGCAAAACATTAACCAGAAAGCCGCAGCCGCTGGAGGATCGTGGAAGTCATTAACCAGTCGGTACTTGGTCCCTGGGAGCAGAAGGGAAAACATTAACCAGCCGGGGAGAACATTAAACAGGAAGCCACAGCCGCTGGAGGATCGTGGAAGTCATTAACCAGTCGGTACTTTGTCCCTGGGAGCAGCAGGCAAAACATTAACCAGTCGGGGAAAACATTGAGCAGCAAGCCGCAGCCGCTGGAGCATCGTGGAAGTCATTAACCAGTCGGTACTTTGTCCCTGGAGCAGCAGGCAAAACATTAACCAGTCGGGGAAAACATTGAGCAGCAAGCCGCAGCCGCTGGAGCATCGTGGAAGTCATTAACCAGTCGGTACTTTGTCCCTGGAGCAGCAGGCAAAACATTAACCAGTCGGGGAAAACATTGAGCAGCAAGCCGCAGCCGCTGGAGCATCGTGGAAGTCATTAACCAGTCGGTACTTTGTCCCTGGAGCAGCAGGCAAAACATTAACCAGTCGGGGAAAACATTGAGCAGCAAGCCGCAGCCGCTGGAGCATCGTGGAAGTCATTAACCAGTCCGAACTTTGTCCCTGGAGCAGCAGGCAAAACATTAACCAGTCGGGGAAAACATTGAGCAGGAAGCCGCAGCCGCTGGAGCATCGTGGAAGTCATTAACCAGTCGGTACTTTGTCCCTGGAGCAGCAGGCAAAACATTAACCAGTCGGGGAAAACATTGAGCAGGAAGCCGCAGCCGCTGGAGCATCGTGGAAGTCATTAACCAGTCGGTACTTTGTCCCTGGAGCAGCAGGCAAAACATTAACCAGCCGGGGAAAACATTGAGCAGCAAGCCGCAGCCGCTGGAGCATCGTGGAAGTCATTAACCAGTCGGTACTTTGTCCCTGGAGCAGCAGGCAAAACATTAACCAGTCGGGGAAAACATTGAGCAGCAAGCCGCAGCCGCTGGAGCATCGTGGAAGTCATTAACCAGTCGGTACTTTGTCCGTGGAGCAGCAGGCAAAACATTAACCAGTCGGGGAAAACATTGAGCAGCAAGCCGCAGCCGCTGGAGCATCGTGGAAGTCATTAACCAGTCGGTACTTTGTCCCTGGAGCAGCAGGCAAAACATTAACCAGTCGGGGAAAACATTGAGCAGCAAGCCGCAGCCGCTGGAGCATCGTGGAAGTCATTAACCAGTCGGTACTTTGTCCCTGGAGCAGCAGGCAAAACATTAACCAGTCGGGGAAAACATTGAGCAGCAAGCCGCAGCCGCTGGAGCATCGTGGAAGTCATTAACCAGTCGGTACTTTGTCCCTGGAGCAGCAGGCAAAACATTAACCAGTCGGGGAAAACATTGAGCAGCAAGCCGCAGCCGCTGGAGCATCGTGGAAGTCATTAACCAGTCCGAACTTTGTCCCTGGAGCAGCAGGGAAAACATTAACCAGTGGCGGAAAGCATGAAGCAGTCGGAGAAAACATTAACCACCAACGCCGCAGCCGCTGGAGCGTCGGGCAAGTCATTAACCAGTCGAAATTTGGTCCCTGGAGCAGCGGGGAAAACATTAACCAGTTGGGGACAACATTAACCAGTCGGGGACAGCATTAACCAGTGCATAGTTTGTCGACCTGTTTGTCGCTCTGGAAGGACCTGCCGCCCGGGGGGTGGCGTTTCGGGGACGGGGAGACCCCCAGCAAGGCGGCCTGGCCGTTGGAATTGAGAAAAAATGCTGTTTAAAAAAGAACCGTGGTCGGCTAAGGGAGTCAATTTGACCAGCCATACCGCCGGCGGAGCCTCCTCGGCGGTAGGACTACCGGAGGGTTTCCCGCTGACGTAAGCGAAGGCCGATTGCGGTCAGGTGGGTTGGCGGGGTACCTGCAGATTAGTAGGAGGGCGAAAACGGTGGTAAAACATTAACCAGTTTTGGAGATCCAAGGAAGTACACGGCCGAGAGTGAGAAGTGGTCCCCGACCGAGGTCCCATGTCTGCTGGGGCCGCCACGGGCTGCCGCCCCGACGGCCATTCGGCCGGAATGGGCTAGTATTTTCCCGAATTTCTAGCTCTTTCTCCGGCTTGTTTGGCCGTGGGGAAAGCGGCTGCCTGGTGGCCAGCGGCAGACAGGGAAGCCCTCCCCTCGCGTAAGGGACCCGAGGAGCCCCGTAGGCACCCGGGGAGGAGGACCGGCGGCGGCCGGAACGGAGGAGTAGCCAGCCCGCGGAGTACGGAGCTGGTGAAACTCATTAACCAGTTGGGACTTAGTCTCTGGCACAGAGACGGTCCAGCCAGCTGGTGCGAGGCACCCGACTTGACCGGTGGAAGCCGGGAAGAAGCACTGCCAGCAGGGGCAACAGTTGAGCAAAAGCCCGCGGTGTATGGACCCTGTGTAACTCATTAACCAGTTCGGATTTCGTCTCTGGCAGAGAGACGGTCCAGCCTGCCAGCTGGTGTGAGGCACCCGATTTGCTCGGTGGCAGACGGGGAGAAGCACCGCTGGCACGGGCAACATTTGAAAATCAGCCCGCGGTGTATGGACCCTGTGTAACTCATTAACCAGTTTGGACTTAGTCTCTGGCAGAGAGATGGTCCAGCCAGCTGGTGTGAGCGGCCCGGTGTGCCCTGCCGCCCGGGGGGTGACGTCCCTGGGACGGGGAGACCCCCAGCAAGGCGGCCTGGCCGTTGGAATTGAGAAAAAATGCTGTTTAAAAAAGAACCGTGGTCGGCTAAGGGAGTCAATTTGACCAGCCATACCGCCGGCGGAGCCTCCTCGGCGGTAGGACTACCGGAGGGTTTCCCGCTGACGTAAGCGAAGGCCGATTGCGGTCAGGTGGGTTGGCGGGGTACCTGCAGATTAGTAGGAGGGCGAAAACGGTGGTAAAACATTAACCAGTTTTGGAGATCCAAGGAAGTACACGGCCGAGAGTGAGAAGTGGTCCACGACCGAGGTCCCATGTCTGCTGGGGCCGCCACGGGCGGCCGCCCCGACGGCCATTCGGCCGGAATGGGCTAGTATTTTCCCGAATTTCTAGCTCTTTCTCCGGCTTGTTTGGCCGTGGGGAAAGCGGCTGCCTGGTGGCCAGCGGCAGACAGGGAAGCCCTCCCCTCGCGTAAGGGACCCGAGGAGCCCCGGAGGCACCCGGGGAGGAGGACCGGCGGCGGCCGGAACGGAGGAGTAGCCAGCCCGCGGAGTACGGAGCTGGTGAAACTCATTAACCAGTTGGGACTTAGTCTCTGGCAGAGAGACGGTCCAGCCAGCTGGTGCGAGGCACCCGACTTGACCGGTGGAAGCCGGGAAGAAGCACTGCCAGCAGGGGCAACAGTTGAGCAAAAGCCCGCGGTGTATGGACCCTGTGTAACTCATTAACCAGTTCGGATTTCGTCTCTGGCAGAGAGACGGTCCAGCCTGCCAGCTGGTGTGAGGCACCCGATTTGCCCGGTGGCAGACGGGGAGAAGCACCGCTGGCACGGGCAACATTTGAAAATCAGCCCGCGGTGTATGGACCCTGTGTAACTCATTAACCAGTTTGGACTTAGTCTCTGGCAGAGAGATGGTCCAGCCAGCTGGTGTGAGGGGCCCGGTTTGCCCGGTGGTAGCCGGGCAGAAGCACTGCTGGCGGGGGCGACAGTTGAAGAAAAGCCCGTGGTGTATGGAGCCGGTGTAACTCATTAACCAGTTTGGACTTAGTCTCTGGCAGAGAGATGGTCCAGCCAGCTGGTGACAGGGGCCCCGATTTGCCCGTTGGTAGCCGGGCAGAAGCACTGCTGGCGGGGGCAACAGTTGAGCAAAAGCCCGCGGTGTATGGACCCTGTGTAACTCATTAACCAGTTCGGATTTCGTCTCTGGCAGAGAGACGGTCCAGCCTGCCAGCTGGTGTGAGGCACCCGATTTGCCCGGTGGTAGCCGGGTAGAAGCACCGCTGGCACGGGCAACATTTGAAAATCAGCCCGCGGTGTATGGACCCTGTGTAACTCATTAACCAGTTTGGACTTAGTCTCTGGCAGAGAGATGGTCCAGCCAGCTGGTGTGAGGGGCCCGGTTTGCCCGGTGGTAGCCGGGCAGAAGCACTGCTGGCGGGGGCGACAGTTGAAGAAAAGCCCGTGGTGTATGGAGCCGGTGTAACTCATTAACCAGTTTGGACTTAGTCTCTGGCAGAGAGATGGTCCAGCCAGCTGGTGACAGGGGCCCCGATTTGCCCGTTGGTAGCCGGGCAGAAGCACTGCTGGCGGGGGCAACAGTTGAGCAAAAGCCCGCGGTGTATGGACCCTGTGTAACTCATTAACCAGTTCGGATTTCGTCTCTGGCAGAGAGACGGTCCAGCCTGCCAGCTGGTGTGAGGCACCCGATTTGCCCGGTGGTAGCCGGGTAGAAGCACCGCTGGCACGGGCAACATTTGAAAATCAGCCCGCGGTGTATGGACCCTGTGTAACTCATTAACCAGTTTGGACTTAGTCTCTGGCAGAGAGATGGTCCAGCCAGCTGGTGTGAGGGGCCCGGTTTGCCCGGTGGTAGCCGGGCAGAAGCACTGCTGGCGGGGGCGACAGTTGAAGAAAAGCCCGTGGTGTATGGAGCCGGTGTAACTCATTAACCAGTTTGGACTTAGTCTCTGGCAGAGAGATGGTCCAGCCAGCTGGTGACAGGGGCCCCGATTTGCCCGGTGGTAGCCGGGCAGAAGCACTGCTGGCGGGGGCAACAGTTGAAAAAAAGCCCGCGGTGTATGGTGCCGGTGTAACTCATTAACCAGTTTGGACTTAGTCTCTGGCAGAGAGATGGTCCAGGGGTACTTCGGGCCTTTGAAAAAAAATGCACCTCAGGGTGCGGTGGTCCCACCGAATTTGAGGCTCCCTGAGCGGTCAGAGCAAGGAGCAGGAGCGCGGTGGGAAGTCTATGGGGCAGATCCGGTCGGCGAACCGGGCCCAGAGTGCGTGGTTTCCGGCAGAGGCCGGCGGGTCAGTCCCTTGGGACTAGTCTCCGGCAATTTCCAGCAGAGCTTCAGGGAGGCTGGTTAATGGTTTGCCGGACGGAAGTCTATGGGGCAGATCCGGTCGGCGAACCGGGGACACAGTGCGTGGTTTCCCGCAGAGGTCGGAGGGTCAGTCCCTTGGAGGTATCCGCAGGCAATTCCCAGCACAGCTGCTGGGAGGCTGGTTAATGGTTTGTCCTCGGGAGCCTCCATGAAGGTTCGACAGATCCGGTTTGCGGGCCTCCCAGGCACCTTCCCCGGTAGGACTACCGGGGACACCCCGCCCAGGTGGCCACCAGCCATTTCTGGATAGGTGGGTTGGCGGGGTGCCCGGAGATTTTCGGGAACTCGTTTTTCAGAACATTTTTGGTCAATGGGAGTGACTGAAAAAGATACCCAGGAAAGTGTTACTTCGCGGATGGGGACTTTGGGCAAATATAAGTCCTTTTGAAGTGCACTCAAGTGTCTGATGGGTCGCCAGACACTTTGTCATTTTTTCGAAAATTCCTGGGTTTGTTCTGGAAAACGGCTAGAGTTGCCTGGCCGGTGGTGACTCTAGTCAGATATATATATTATAGGCTAGTATATATATCAATAAACAATTGTCGGGTGGTCGTGCAGACGCCTTGTCAATGGTTTATTTAGCAAAATGCACTTTGGGCGAAGAGTGCTGGCACTTCGGGTGCAGAGTGCCGAGTTCCTACGCACGCCGGGCAACACGAGAAAGCAGTGCGTTAGCCAACGGAACTGGAGTGTCCACAGTTCCATGCCTATAAGCTTGCACCTATAGGCTCGAGGTCAAGGCACTTTTGGGGCAGAGTGCCTGCACTTTGAGAGGGCAAAGTGCAAAGTTCTTTTCGCTGGCTTGCTTTCCATGCGGCTTTGGGGGAATCTGGAAGCGGTTCCAGTTCTAAGCCGAAAACTAACGGACCTAATGGCTCGAAATGAAAAAAGGGCACTTTTGGTGCAGAGTGCCAGCACTTTGAGGCAGCAAAGTGCTAAGTTCCTTTTATTTTGCATTCTAAAGAAATGGATTAGATACACAAGAATGCAAGGCAAAGCTCGGCGGCCGGCTCGAAACCGTGCGATTGCTTAAGTGGATAATGCTGATGTGACCTGGCGGTCAAAAAGATTCTAAGTCCGAAACTTTGAACCTGACGGCTCGAACGTTTTAACAAAAAGGGCACTTTTGGTGCAGAGTGCCAGCACTTTGAGGCAGCAAAGTGCTAAGTTCCTTTTATTTTGCATTCTAAAGAAATGGATTAGATACACAAGAATGCAAGGCAACGCTCGGCGGCCGGCTCGAAACCGTGCGATTGCTTAAGTGGATAATGGTTATGTGACCTGGCGGTCAAAAAGATTCTAAGTCCGAAACTTTGAACCTGACGGCTCGAACGCTTTAAAAACAAGGGCACTTTTGGTGCAGAGTGCCAGCACTTTGAGGCAGCAAAGTGCCGTGTTCCGTACATGTTGCATTCTAAAGAGATGGATGAGATACATAAGAATGCAAGGCAACGCTCGGCGGCCGGCTCGAAACCGTGCGATTGCTTAACTGGACAATGTCTCAGATATGTGACCTGGCGGTCAAAAGATCCTAAGTCCGAAACTTTGAACCTGACGGCTCGAACGTTTTAAAAACAAGGGCACTTTTGGTGCAGAGTGCCAGCACTTTGAGGCAGCAAAGTGCCGTGTTCCGTACATGTTGCATTCTAAAGAGATGGATGAGATACATAAGAATGCAAGGCAACGCTCGGCGGCCGGCTCGAAACCGTGCGATTGCTTAACTGGACAATGTCTCAGATATGTGACCTGGCGGTCACAGATGCCATCCTCTGGCGTTCGATGGGAACTACGGTGAGCTGGAATGTTCCCCATCGTCGCCTACAAACTCCATGATTGACATTTATTTCACGTCCCTGGTGGTAGGGATCTCAGTGTGGTGGTGTGTGTGTGCGCTGGGGTGCCGTGCTAAGTGGTGACCTCCCGTGCCGACAAGAACTTGTAGGTACTGGGGGGGCCCTTGGCGGCCCATCGTGCATGTAGTTCACGACGCTTGGGTGGCGTGCTAAGTGGTGACCTCCCGTGCCGACAAGCACTTGTAGGTACTGGGGGGGCCCTTGGCGGCCCATCGTGCATGTGCTGCAGACGCTTGGGTGGCGTGCTAAGTGGTGACCTCCCGTGCCGACAAGGACTTGTAGGTACTGGGGGGGCCCTTGGCGGCCCATCGTTCATGTAGTGCATGCCGCTTGGGTGCCGTGCTAAGTGGTGACCTCCCGTGCCGACAAACACTTGTAGGTACTGGGGGGGCCCTTGGCGGCCCATCGTGCGTGTGCTGCAGCCGCTTGGGTGGCGTGCTAAGTGGTGACCTCCCGTGCCGACAAGAACTTGTAGGTACTGGGGGGGCCCTTGGCGGCCCATCGTGCATGCACTGCTGCAGAACGCTGAGAGTTGGCCCTCCGCTGACCCGGATTTCTTCCGGGTGGATGGACGTTGTCGTTTCGTTGTCTGGGAGACCAAGGCGATCCGCGAGTGCACTTCGGTGCAAGAGGCACGTGACGGTTCCTGAAACGGGACAGTGATCGGCACTCACTGCTTGGCGAACCCGTTCTTCAGGCCGTGCAAACCATTTCTCTACCATTACGGCAGGTGTGCAGCACGACACACGGCTCGGCAATGTGGCATTTCCTTTTTGTGGCGTGTTGTGCATCTGCCGTTTCGGCCGGTTGCACCCACTTTTGGTACCTGGGACGAGCACGGTCTTCCTTGTCGGCGAGGGAAGATCGTTGCGCAGGCCGCTCGCCCGGTTCTGACAGCTCAACACAATGGCCTTGTTCCTCCGTGCAGTAGGTGAGTTGGAGGGGGCACCTCCCACCTAACTAACCGCAACCCTAGGGCATCACTGATGCCGGCACGCCCCGCACTCGTTCTTCCTGCGAAGGGGGCTACCATGTTCCGAACAAAAGGGCGAGGAGAGGTGAGCAAATAAGCCCTAGACAAATCCGCACTGAGCTGACAGGAGAGTCTTTCCCGTTCTGATGATAAGCAAAGGGCGGAAACATATATGAAGGAACGCTGGTCGCAAATGAGCCCCGCGGCGGCGGGATTGCGCTTGCATTCCGGGAGGCGTTTGTGTGTCCGTGTCACGGGGGTGGCGCAGCTGCTGCAGTGGTTTTCGAACTCAACTGAGTGGCGGTGTCCAACCCCAGCACGCCACACACCTGCCCTCCTGCCTTGCATGCGCCGGAAGGTGACTGTGTCAACGGTGGTGGTTCGGCTGCTTGAGTCGTCTGCCGACTCAACTCAGTGGCGTGGTCCGACCCCAGCACGCCACGCACCTGACCGCCTGGCTTGCATCCGAGAAGGCGTTTGTGCGACCCGTGTCACGGCGGCGGCTCAGCTTCCCGAGTGGTCTGCGTACTCAACTCGGTGGCGGGGCTCGACCCCAGCACGACGCGCACCTGTCCTGCTTGCTTGCATCCGAGACGGCGTTTGTGTGTCCCCGTGTCACGGTGGCGGTTCAGCTGCTGCAAGTCGTTGGCGGACTCAACCGAGTGGCGGTGTCCAACACGAGCAGGCCACGCACTTTCGAGTGCTTGCTCGGCTGGCTGGCATCCGAGGGAGGCGTTTGTGTGTCCGTGTCACGGCGGGGGCTCAGCTGCCTGAGTGGTTTCCCAACTCAACTCAGCGGCGGAGTCCAACCCCAGCACGCCACGCACCTGACCTCTTCGTCTGCTGGCCTCCGACAAGCCGCTGTGGTGTGCCCGTGCCAGGGCGTTGGTTCGGCTGCTGCCGGCGTTTGCCCACTCAACCCTGTGGCCTTGGTCCGACCCCAGCACGGCACGCACCTGTCCTGCCCGCTTTAGTCCGGGAAGGCGTTTGTGTGTCCGTGTCACGGCGGCGGTCCAGCTGCTCGAGTGGTGGGCCAAAACTCCGTGCCGTGGCTCGGTCCAACCTCAGCACGCCGCGCACTTGTAACGCTGGCTTGCATCCACCAGGTGGCGCCCGTGTCACGTGGGTGGCGCAGCCGCTCGCAGTCGTTCGCCGACTCAACTCAGTGGCGGTGTCCGGCACCAGCACGGCGGGCTCCTGTTCTCCTTGCATGCATCCGAGTAGGCGTTTGTGCGACCCGTGTCACGGCGGGGGCTCAGCTGCTGGAGTGGTCTCCGGACTCAACTCAGTGGCGGGGTCCAACCCCAGCAC
>NW_027649941.1:167500-175000 GCF_965287045.1 Carcharhinus amblyrhynchos | reverse complement strand
CCGTCCTCCTCACGCCTGGTGCTCGGCCTCATGCGGGGTACGACGGTGGCTTTGCCCCCTCCTTGCGAACATTACGTCCGCAGTCCAACGCTGCTGCGGGTTCGGGTGCTTTCCTTGGAGCGGTGCCGCCGTGAGTAAGCGTGCCGCCACTGTGTGACCCGCAGGGAGATGTTCTGGTGTAGTCAGGGGCCATTTTGTCTCCCACCGCGGTGAAGCTTTGGCCGGTTTGTGTCACCTAATACTGATGTTAAGGGTACCTACTTCATGCTCACCACCTCACCGGCTCCCGCGAGTCGAGGGTGGGTGCGAGGTTTAAAGACTCGTTGTCCGCCTGTCGGTGGTGTCCTGTGGTCTTGCAGCGGTGACCTCAGCATTCGTGAGCTCGTGCCTGTCCCGTGCTGCTGCACGGCTTGCACCCGACTCAGAAGTCTGCTGTTGCACTGGTCTCGACCCTCTATGCCACTTCGTGACACCGGAGACTCCAGAGAACTCTGCCTCTGGCTGTTGTGGCGTGTGACTGGCGTGTGTCGGGCTCCGGCCCTTCGGAAACACGCTGGCACTCGCTGCCCTCGGGCGCCCAGTGCGAGTGGAGACCCCACATTCTTGTCGGTTATTGCCCGGCGGCGGGCAAAGGCGGTCTCGAAAAACCAAGGCCGGTGGACGCCTGGTAGGGGACCAGGCAGGAGAGCTTGACGGGGAGGGTCGTCCCCGGGGCTGCTCGTCCCTTACCAAGGCTGATGCACATCCCACGCGGGTGGGATCCGACACTTTCGCCGTACCCGTCGAACGGGCCTGGTCAGGCACGTCTCGGCACGATCAGCCGCGGCAGGGCAAAGTCGATCTCGGTCCCTCTCGGTTTCAAGCTGTTGCCTGGGGCTCCAGCGCCGAGGGGCAAGCACACGGTCGTTTTGCACGGCGGCAGTTCCAGGTTGCCACGCACGTACGCGATGCCTTCGTTGCTGGAAGTGCTTCGCCACTGGTGTTCACACGGCGCTCTCCCCTCCGTGGGGGTGTCTTTGCCAGCGTCTGCGAGGATGGGGCTCACAGTTTTCGTCACTAAGGTCCGGCCTTGCCTGTTTGGTTACGATGGTATCCTTTCCGTGCATGCTGCTCGGCGGTTTGGATGACAGGGGCAGACACGCGGTGGGAGATGGTGGTGGTGACAGCCACGCACTCACACCCCTTCTGTTGACCGGTCCACTCCTCACCGTTCTAGCTGCACGTTCAGGTGCCTCGGAGCCAGCAGCAGACCGTTCCGCCGACGGGGCCACGCCTACGCTGGACGTCTGCCTAGCCCCTCTAGCCGTGTGTGATCCTTTGGCGTCTGCACCCATCCTCAGCCAGGCAGGCGGGGTGTGTGAGCTTCTCTGGGCTGCCCCACCGTGTTCCACGACCGTCCCTGCGTGCCTGTTGCTGGGACCGTCCTCCTCATGCCTGATGCACGGCTTTTGCGGGCTTGACGTGTGTTGACCTTGCCACCGCCATTCAGCATTACGACCGCAGTTTGTAAGGAAGAGAGAGGCTGCGGCGCTCGGGTGCTTGTCTGGAGGCTTGTCGACGGGACCACGGCGAACGGCCACTGTGATCCGCAGGGAGAGGTTCTGGTGCAGTCAGGGGCCAGTTTGTCTCCCACCGTGGTGAAGCTTTGGTCGCTCTATGTCCGTTCTCTCTTCAGGGTATTTGAGGGGTACCTACTTCATGCTCACCACCTCACCGGCTCCCGCGGGTCGAGGGTGGGTGCGAGGTTTAAAGACTCGTTGTCCGTAGGTTGGTCCGGTCTCCTGCGGTCTTGTACCAGTGTCCTCAGCATTCGCGAGCTCGTGCCTGTCCGTGCTGCTGCACGGCTTGCACCCGACTCAAAAGTCTGCTGCCGCCTGGTCCTGACTCTCTAGGCCACCGACCGACGGTGACACCAGAGTACTCTGCCTCTGGCTGTTGCGGGGCGTGACGGCGTGTGTCGGGCTCCGGCCCTACACCCACACGCCGGCACTCTCTGCCCTCGAGCGCCCCGATAGTTTTGAGACCCCACATTGCTTGTCGGTTATTGCCCGGCGGCGGGCAAAGGCGGTCTCATCTCTTAAATGCCAGGCCGGTGGACGCCTGGTAGGGGACCAGGCAGGAGAGCTTGATGGGGAGGGTCGTCCCCGGGGCTGCTCGTCCCTTACCAAGGCTGATGCACATCCCACGCGGGTGGGATCCGACACTTTCGCCGTACCCGTCGAACGGGCCTGGTCAGGCACGTCTCGGCACGATCAGCCGCGGCAGGGCAAAGTCGATCTCGGTCCCTCTCGGTTTCAAGCTGTTGCCTGGGGCTCCAGCGCCGAGGGGCAAGCACACGGTCGTTTTGCACGGCGGCAGTTCCAGGTTGCCACGCACGTACGCGATGCCTTCGTTGCTGGAAGTGCTTCGCCACTGGTGTTCACACGGCGCTCTCCCCTCCGTGGGGGTGTCTTTGCCAGCGTCTGCGAGGATGGGGCTCACAGTTTTCGTCACTAAGGTCCGGCCTTGCCTGTTTGGTTACGATGGTATCCTTTCCGTGCATGCTGCTCGGCGGTTTGGATGACAGGGGCAGACACGCGGTGGGAGATGGTGGTGGTGACAGCCACGCACTCACACCCCTTCTGTTGACCGGTCCACTCCTCACCGTTCTAGCTGCACGTTCAGGTGCCTCGGAGCCAGCAGCAGACCGTTCCGCCGACGGGGCCACGCCTACGCTGGACGTCTGCCTAGCCCCTCTAGCCGTGTGTGATCCTTTGGCGTCTGCACCCATCCTCAGCCAGGCAGGCGGGGTGTGTGAGCTTCTCTGGGCTGCCCCACCGTGTTCCACGACCGTCCCTGCGTGCCTGTTGCTGGGACCGTCCTCCTCATGCCTGATGCACGGCTTTTGCGGGCTTGACGTGTGTTGACCTTGCCACCGCCATTCAGCATTACGACCGCAGTTTGTAAGGAAGAGAGAGGCTGCGGCGCTCGGGTGCTTGTCTGGAGGCTTGTCGACGGGACCACGGCGAACGGCCACTGTGATCCGCAGGGAGAGGTTCTGGTGCAGTCAGGGGCCAGTTTGTCTCCCACCGCGGTGAAGCTTTGGTCGCTCTATGTCCGTTCTCTCTTCAGGGTATTTGAGGGGTACCTACTTCATGCTCACCACCTCACCGGCTCCCGCGAGTCGAGGGTGGGTGCGAGGTTTAAAGACTCGTTGTCCGTAGGTCGGTCCGGTCTCCTGCGGTCTTGTACCAGTGTCCTCAGCATTCGCGAGCTCGTGCCTGTCCGTGCTGCTGCACGGCTTGCACCCGACTCAAAAGTCTGCTGCCGCCTGGTCCTGACTCTCTAGGCCACCGACCGACGGTGACACCAGAGTACTCTGCCTCTGGCTGTTGCGGGGCGTGACGGCGTGTGTCGGGCTCCGGCCCTACACCCACACGCCGGCACTCTCTGCCCTCGAGCGCCCCGATAGTTTTGAGACCCCACATTCCTTGTCGGTTATTGCCCGGCGGCGGGCAAAGGCGGTCTCATCTCTTAAATGCCAGGCCGGTGGACTCCTGGTAGGGGACCAGGCAGGAGAGCTTGACGGGGAGGGTCGTCCCCGGGGCTGCTCGTCCCTTACCAAGGCTGATGCACATCCCACGCGGGTGGGATCCGACACTTTCGCCGTACCCGTCGAACGGGCCTGGTCAGGCACGTCTCGGCACGATCAGCCGCGGCAGGGCAAAGTCGATCTCGGTCCCTCTCGGTTTCAAGCTGTTGCCTGGGGCTCCAGCGCCGAGGGGCAAGCACACGGTCGTTTTGCACGGCGGCAGTTCCGGGTTGCCACGCACGTACGCGACGCCTTCGCTGCTGGAAGTGCTTCGCCACTGGTGTTCACACGGCGTTCTCCCCTCCGTGGGGGTGTCTTTGCCAGCGTCTGCGAGGATGGGGCTCACAGTTTTCGTCACTAAGGTCCGGCCTTGCCTGTTGTGTTACGACGGTATCCTTTCCGTGCATGCTGCTCGGCGGTTTGGATGACAGGGGCAGACACGCGGTGGGAGATGGTGGTGGTGACAGCCACGCACTCACACCCGTTCTGTTGACCGGTCCACTCCTCACCGTTCTAGCTGCACGTTCAGGTGCCTCGGAGCCAGCAGCAGACCGTTCCGCCGACGGGGCCACGCCTACGCTGGACGTCTGCCTAGCCCCTCTAGCCGTGTGTGATCCTTTGGCGTCTGCACCCATCCTCAGCCAGGCAGGCGGGGTGTGTGAGCTTCTCTGGGCTGCCCCACCGTGTTCCACGACCGTCCCTGCGTGCCTGTTGCTGGGACCGTCCTCCTCATGCCTGATGCACGGCTTTTGCGGGCTGACGTGTGTTGACCTTGCCACCGCCATTCAGCATTACGACCGCAGTTTGTAAGGAAGAGAGCGGCTGCGGCGCTCGGGTGCTTGTCTGGAGGCTTGTCGACGGGACCACGGCGAACGGCCACTGTGATCCGCAGGGAGAGGTTCTGGTGCAGTCAGGGGCCAGTTTGTCTCCCACCGTGGTGAAGCTTTGGTCGCTCTATGTCCGTTCTCTCTTCAGGGTATTTGAGGGGTACCTACTTCATGCTCACCACCTCACCGGCTCCCGCGGGTCGAGGGTGGGTGCGAGGTTTAAAGACTCGTTGTCCGTAGGTCGGTCCGGTCTCCTGCGGTCTTGTACCAGTGTCCTCAGCATTCGCGAGCTCGTGCCTGTCCGTGCTGCTGCACGGCTTGCACCCGACTCAAAAGTCTGCTGCCGCCTGGTCCTGACTCTCTAGGCCACCGACCGACGGTGACACCAGAGTACTCTGCCTCTGGCTGTTGCGGGGCGTGACGGCGTGTGTCGGGCTCCGGCCCTACACCCACACGCCGGCACTCTCTGCCCTCGAGCGCCCCGATAGTTTTGAGACCCCACATTCCTTGTCGGTTATTGCCCGGCGGCGGGCAAAGGCGGTCTCATCTCACAATGCCGGACGGGGTGAAGCCTGCTGAGGGGCCAGGCAGGAGAGCCTGACGGGGTGGGTCGTCCCCGGGGCTGCTCGTCCCTTACGCAGGCTGATGCTCAACCCACGCGGGTGGGGTTCGGTATTGTTGCTCTGTTCGTTCGAAAAGGCCTGGTCACACACGTCTTTGAACGATCAGCCGGTGCAGGGCAAAGTCGATCTCGGTCCTTCTCGGTTTCAAGCTGGTGCCCGGGCGTCAGCGCCGAGGGGCAAGCACACGGTCGTTTTGCACGGCGGCAGTACCAGGTTGCAACGCACGTACGCGATGCCTTCGCTGCTGGAAGTGCTTCGCCACTGGTGTTCACACGGCGCTCTCCCCTCCGTGGGGGTGTCTTTGCCAGCGTCTGCGAGGATGGGGCTCACAGTATTCGTCACTAAGGTCCGGCCTTGCCTGTTTGGTTACGACGGTATCCTTTCCGTGCATGCTGCTCGGCGGTTTGGATGACAGGGGCAGACACGCGGTGGGAGATGGTGGTGGTGACAGCCACGCACTCACACCCCTTCTGTTGACCGGTCCACTCCTCACCGTTCTAGCTGCACGTTCAGGTGCCTCGGAGCCAGCAGCAGACCGTTCCGCCGACGGGGCCACGCCTACGCTGGATGTCTGCCTAGCCCCCCTCTAGCCGTGTGTGATCCTTTGGCGTCTGCACTCTCCCTCAGCCAGGCAGGCGGGGTGTGTGAGCTTCTCTGGGCTGCCCCACCGTGTTCCACGGCCGTCCCTGCGTGCCTGTTGCTGGGACCGTCCTCCTCATGCCTGATGCACGGCTTTTGCGGGCTGACGTGTGATGAGCTTGCCACCGCCATTCAGCATTTGACGCTGTGCTCCCGAATAGCTGCGGCTTCTGCGTCTGGCGGCTTGACGACGGACAGGGAACGCCACTGCGTGATTCCGCGGAGAGGTTCTGGTGTAGTCAGGGGCCAGTTTGTCTCCGTCCATGCGGCCGCTTTGGTTATTTAATTGGGTAGGTACCTACTTCATGCTCACCACCTGACCGGCTCCCGTGAGTCGAGGGTGGGTGCGAGGTTTAAAGACTCGTTGTCGTCAGCGGTGCGATCTCCTGCGGTCGTGTGCGAGTGTCGTCAGCATTCGCGAGCTGGTGCCTGTCCGTGCTCAGCACGCTGTGGTCGTCCTGCCGCTTCCCCCTTCCCCAATCCGCTGAGGTTGGGGCGTGCGGGGTCGGCATGCGCCCATAGCAACAGTGCTGTGCTCCACGGCTTGCACCCGACTCGGTCTGCTGCGGCATCTCCTGGACTCTTGAGACCAAGCCGTTACGTGACACCAGTGTACTCTGCCACTGGTCGTTGCGGGCGTGGAGGCCGTTTGACGTGTTTCGGCCCGTCACTCGACACCGTCCACGTTTGCCTTCGAGCGCCTACCATTATGTTGAAACTCCATATCCGTTTGATTATCGCTCGAGGGCGAGTGTCTCTGGGCACTCGCCATGGGACGCGCCAGGATGGGGCTCTCTACCGTCACGTTGGCGGGGGAGCGTTTTGCGCGGTCCAGGGACGGACAAAGGCTGTCAGTCACCGAACGGTGACCTGTCACGCTGTCCGAACCGAAACCCGATACAACGCTTAGCGGTGGATCACTCGGCTCGTGCGTCGATGAAGAACGCAGCTAGCTGCGAGAACTAATGTGAATTGCAGGACACATTGATCATCGACACTTTGAACGCACTTTGCGGCCCCGGGTTCCTCCCGGGGCTACGTCTGTCTGAGGGTCGCTTGTCAATCAATCGCACTTCGCTGGCCTCCGGGCGGCGTCGAGCGCGGCTGGGGTGTCGCAGAGGCGCCGTCCTCTCTGTCCCCCTAAGTGCAGACTCAGAGCAATCCGCGTCGGAGAGATCGACCTCTGGGTGCCGACGTTCACACGTAGGCACCGCCCGCTCCCTCACTGGCCCAGCCTCCTCGGGGTCGCCGGCACGGCTGTCATCGGGTTGTCGGAAAGAGAACGTGACTGCCACGCTGCCGGGGACCGTGTGTGCCTTCCCTTCGGCTTGGGCCAGGGTCGAATCTCTTGTCGATTTGTGGCATCCTCCTCCACGGGAAGGATCCGCAGTGTTGGAACGGTTCGGGTGCTCCGGCACTAAAGAGTGTGTGAGAAAGAGAAGTGGAGCGACTGTCTGCTGGTGGTCCTCTGACTTTGCCTGGTTGCGGTCCTTGCTGGTTTGCCTGAAGGTGGTTGGCCCCCTGGCTGTGTTCAGTGCCGTCTGGTGGAGGACGTGCAGCTTGACGCGTGTGTGAGGCTTCATGCCTGGATCCGTGCTGTTGTCTGGTTGTGCCTTTCATTCCCCGGGTGCTCGAAGTGCCCGTGGGTGCTTGCAGTGTCTCGCCTCTTAGGACTCCGTGGCGGTTAGGGACGTTGCTTGTGTTGCGCTGGAGCCTGGTCTCCTTCCACACTCCGCAGCCCCACCCTCTCCTGCCCTTGTGTTTCCCGGGCGGTGTGCCTGCCTGCACCTGCGTTCAGCTGGACTGAACGGGGTTTCTGAACTGTTGCAGCCGACTCGGC
>NW_027649941.1:140000-160000 GCF_965287045.1 Carcharhinus amblyrhynchos | reverse complement strand
TAACCAGTCGGGCAAAACATTAACCAGCTGGGGAAAACATTAACCACTCGGGCCAAACATGAACCTGGGGGACTTGGGCTCTGCCTGGATGGGCCACACGTGATGCAACGGTGGGGAAAGCATGAACCAACCGTGGGGAAAACATTAAGCAGTCGGACCTTGTCCCTGGAGGAACGAGGGGAAAACATTAACCAGTTGGCCGTAGTCCCTGGAGAAGCAGGGGCAAAACATGAACCAGTCGGACCTTCTCCCTGGAGAAGCGAGGGGAAAACATTCATCAGTTGGCCAGTGTCCCTGGAGAAGCAGGGGCGCCGCATCAACCATCCGTGGGGAAAACATTAACCAGTCGGGCAAAACATTAACCAGTCGGGCAAAACATTAACCAGTCGGGCAAAACATTAACCAACCGGGCAAAACATTAACCAGTGGGGCTTAGGGTCCCGCTGGGCGGGCAAAACATGAAACAGCGGTGGGGAAGGCATGGACCAACCACGGGGAAGTCATTCAGCAGTGGGACTGGGTCCCTGGAGGAGCAGGGGGGAAAACATTGACCCGTCGGGCCTGGTCCCTGGAGAAGCGAAGGGGAAAACATTAACCAGTGGTGCTTCGTCCCTGGAGAACCGACGGGAAAACGGTAACCAGTTGGGCTCGCTCCCTGTAGAAGCAGGGGCAAAACGTCAGCCAACCGTGGGGAAAACATTAACCAGCCGGGCAAAACATGAACCACTCGGGCAAAACATTAACCAACTGGGGAAAACATTAACCAGTCGGACAAAACATTAACCAACCGGGCAAAACATTAACCAGTGGGGCTTAGGGTCTGGCTGGGTGGGCAAAACATGAAACAAGGGTGGGGAAGGCACGAACCAACCATGGGAAAGTCATTAAACAGTGGGACTTGGTCCCCGGAGAAGCAGGGGGAAAACACTAACCAGTCGGGCCTCGTCCCTGGAGAACCGAGGGGAAAACATGAACCGGGTGGCCATAGTCCCTGGAGAAGCAGGGGCACAGCATCAACCATCCTTGGGAAAACATTAACCAGTCGGGCAAAACATTAACCAGTCGGGGAAAACATTAACCAGTCGGGCAAAACATTCACCACTTGGGCAAAACATTAACCAGTCGGACAAAACATTAACCAACCGGGCAAAACATTAACCAGTGGGGCTTAGGGTCTGGCTGGGTGGGCAAAACATGAAACAAGGGTGGGGAAGGCACGAACCAACCATGGGAAAGTCATTAAACAGTGGGACTTGGTCCCCGGAGAAGCAGGGGGAAAACACTTACCAGTCGGGCCTCGTCCCTGGAGAACCGAGGGGAAAACATGAACCGGGTGGCCATAGCCCCTGGAGAAGCAGGGGCACAGCATCAACCATCCTTGGGAAAACATTAACCAGTCGGGCAAAACATTAACCAGTCGGGGAAAACATTAACCAGTCGGGCAAAACATTAACCACTTGGGCAAAACATTAACCAGTCGGACAAAACATTAACCAACCGGGCAAAACATTAACCAGTGGGGCTTAGGGTCTGCCTGGGTGGGCAAATCGTGAAACAACGGTGGGGACGGCACGAACCAACCACGGGGAAGTCATCAAACAGTGGGACTTGGTCCCTGGAGGAGCAAGGGGGAAAACATTCACCAGTCGGGCCTGGTCCCTGGGGAAGTGAAGCGGAAAACATGAACCAGTTGTGCTTGGTCCCTGGAGAGCCGAGGGGAAAACGTTAACCCGTTGGGCTCGCTCCCTGGAGAAGCAGGGGCAAAACGTCAGCCAGCCGTGGGGAAAACATGAACCAGCAGGGCAAAACATTAACCAGTCGGGGAAAACATTAACCAGTCGGGCAAAACATTAACCAGTTGGGCAAAACATTAACCACTCGGGCAAAACATTAACCAACCGGGCAAAACATTAACCAGTGGGGCTTAGGGTCTCGCTGGGTGGGCCAAACATGGATCAACGGTGGGGAAGGCATGGACCAAGCATGGGGAAGTCATTCCACAGTGGGACTTGGTCCCTGGAGGAGCAGGGGGGGAAACATTCACCCGTCGGGCCTGGTGCCTGGAGAACCGAGGGGAAAACATGAACCAGTGGTGCT
Source organism: Carcharhinus amblyrhynchos (assembly GCF_965287045.1). Taxonomy (NCBI): domain Eukaryota; kingdom Metazoa; phylum Chordata; class Chondrichthyes; order Carcharhiniformes; family Carcharhinidae; genus Carcharhinus; species Carcharhinus amblyrhynchos. Next base: position 157,903 of record NW_027649941.1, on the reverse strand, counting down.
TGGTCCCTGGAGAACCGAGGGGAGAACATTAACCAGTGGGGCTCGCTCCCTGGAGAAGCAGGGGCGAAACGTTAGCCAACCGTGGGGAAAACATTAACCAGTCGGGCAAAACATTAACCAGTTGGGCAAAACATTAACCAGTTGGGCACAACATTAACCACGCGGGCAAAACATTAACCAACCGGGCAAAACATTAACCAGTTGGGCAAGACATTAACCACTCGGGCAAAACATTAACCAGTGGGGCTTAGGGTCTCGCTGGGTGCGCCAAACATGGAACAACGGTGGGGCAGGCATGGACCAACCATGGGGAAGTCATTCAACAGTGGGACTTGGTCCCTGGAGGAGCCGGGGGGATAACATTCACCCGTCGGGCCTGGTCCCTGGAGAAGCGAAGGGGAAAGCCTGAACCAGTGGTGCTTCGTCCCTGGAGAACCGAGGGGAAAACATGAACCCGTTGGGCTCGCTCCCTGGAGAAGCAGGGGCAAACCGTTTGCCAGCCGTGGGGAAAACATTAACCAGTAGGGCAACACATTAACCACTCGGGCAAAACATTAACCAGTTGGGCAAAACATTAACCAGTCGGACAAAACATTAACCAACCGGGCAAAACATTAACCAGTGGGGCTTAGGGTCTGTCTGGGTGGGCAAATCGTGAAACAACGGTGGGGACGGCACGAACCATCCATGGGGAAGTCATCAGACAGTGGGACTTGGTCCCTGGAGGAGCAAGGGGGAAAACATTCACCAGTCGGGCCTGGTCCCTGGGGAAGTGAAGCGGAAAACATTAACCAGTTGTGCTTGGTCCCTGGAGAGCCGAGGGGAAAACATTAACCCGTTGGGCTCGCTCCCCGGACAAGCAGGGGCAAAACGTTAGCCAGCCGTGGGGAAAACATTAACCAGTAGGGCAAAACATTAACCAGTCGGGGAAAACATTAACCAACTGGGCAAAACATTAACCAGTCGGACAAAACATTAACCAACCGGGCAAAATATTAACCCGTGGGGCTTAGGGTCTGCGTGGGTGGGCAAATCGTGAAACAACGGGTGGGGACGGCATGAACCAACCATGGGGAGGTGATTAAACAGTGGGACTTGGTCCCTGGAGGAGCAGGGGGAAAACATGAACCCGTCGGGCCTGGTGCCTGGAGAACCGAGGGGAAAACATGAACCAGTGGTGCTTGGTCCCTGGAGAACCGAGGGGAAAACGTTAACGAGTTGGGCTTGCTCCCTGGAGAAGCAGGGGCGAAACATGAACCAACCGCGGGCAAAACATTAACCAGCCGGGCAAAACATTAACCAGTCGGGCAAAACATTAACCAACCGGGCAAAACATTAACCAGTGGGGCTTAGGGTCTGTCTGGGTGGGCAAATCGTGAAACAACGGTGGGGACGGCACGAACCAACCTTGGGGAAGTCATTAAACAGTGGGACTTGGTCCCTGGAGGAGCAGGGGGAAAACATTCACCCGTCGGGCCTGGTGCCTGGAGAACCGAGGGGAAAACATGAACCAGTGGTGCTTGGTCCCTGGAGAAACGCGGGGAAATCATTAACCAGTTGGGCTTCCTCCCTGGAGAAGCAGGGGCGAGACATGAACCAACCGTGGGCAAAACATTAACCAGTCGGGCAAAACATTAACCAGTCGGGGATAACATTAACCAACTGGGCAAAACATTAACCAGTCGGACAAAACAGTAACCAACCGGGCAAAACATTAACCACTGGGGCTTAGGGTCTGGCTGGGTGGGCAAATCGTGAAACAACGGGTGGGGACGGCATGAACCAACCTTGGGGAAGCCATTACACAGTGGGACTTGGTCCCTGGAGGGGCAGGGGGAAAACATGAACCCGTCGGGCCTGGTGCCTGGAGAACCGAGGGGAAAACATTAACCAGTGGTGCTTGGTCCCTGGAGAACCGAGGGGAAAACATTAACCAGTCGGGCGTGCTCCCTGGAGAAGCAGGGGCGAAACATGAACCAACCGTGGGCAAAACATTAACCAGTCCGGCAAAACATTAACCAGTCGGGGAAAACATTAACCAGTCGGGCAAAACATTAACCAACTGGGGAAAACATTAACCAACCGGGCAAAACATTAACCAGTGGGGCTTAGGGTCCGTCTGGTTGGGCAAATCATGAAACCACGGTGGGGACGGCATGAACCAACCATGGGGAAGTCATTCAACAGTGGGACTTGGTCCCTGGAGGAGCAGGGGGAAAACATAAACCAGTTCGGCTGGGTGACTGGAGAAGCGCAGGGGAAAACATTAACCAGTGGTGCTTGGTCCCTGGAGAACCGAGGGGGAAACATTAACCAGTCGGGCCTGCTCCCTGGAGAAGCAGGGGCGAAACATGAACCAACCGTGGGCAAAACATTAACCAGTCGGGCAAAACATTAACCAACTGGGCAAAACATTAACCAGTCGGACAAAACATTAACCAGTCGGGCAAAACGTTAACCGGTCGGGCTTAGGGTCTGTCTGGGTGGGCAAATCGTCAGAGAACGGTGGGGACGGCATGAACCAACCTTGGGGAGGTCATTCAACAGTGGGACTTGGTCCCTGGAGGAGCAGGGGGGAAAACATTCACCCGTCGGGCCTGGTGCCTGGAGAACCGAGGGGAAAACATGAACCAGTGGTGCTTGGTCCCTGGAGAACCGAGGGGAAAACATTAACCAGTTGGGCGCACTCCCTGGAGAAGCAGGGGCAAAACGTTAGCCAGCCGTGGGGAAAACATTAACCAGTAGGGCAAAACATTAACCAGTCGGGCAAAACATTAACCAACTGGGCAAAACATTAACCAGTCGGACAAAACATTAACCAGTCGGGCAAAACGTTAACCGGTGGGGCTTAGGGTCTGTCTGGGTGGGCAAATCGTCAGAGAACGGTGGGGGCGGCATGAACCAACCTTGGGGAGGTCATTCAACAGTGGGACTTGGTCCCTGGAGGAGCAGGGGGGAAAACATTCACCCGTCGGGCCTGGTGCCTGGAGAACCGAGGGGAAAACATTAACCTGTGGTGCTTGGTCCCTGGAGAACCGAGGGGGAAACATTAACCAGTCGGGCCTGCTCCCTGGAGAAGCAGGGGCGAAACATGAACCAACCGTGGGCGAAACATTAACCAGCCGGGCAAAACATTAACCAGTCGGGCAAAACATTAACCAACTGGGCAAAACATTAACCAGTCGGACAAAACATTAACCAGTCGGGCAAAACATTAACCGGTGGGGCTTAGGGTCTGTCTGGGTGGGCACATCGTCAGAGAACGGTGGGGACGGCATGAACCAACCTTGGGGAAGTCATTCAACAGTGGGACTTGGTCCCTGGAGGAGCAGGGGAGAAAACATTCACCCGTCGGGCCTGGTGCCTGGAGAACCGAGGGGAAAACATTAACCAGTGGTGCCTGGTCCCTGGAGAACCGAGGGGGAAACATTAACCAGTTGGGCGTACTCCCTGGAGAAGCAGCGGCAAAACGTTAGCCAGCCGTGGGGAAAACATTAACCAGCAGGGCAAAACATTAACCAGCCGGGCAAAACATTTACCAACTGGGCAAAACATTAACCAGTCGGACAAAACATTAACCAGTCGGGCAAAACGTTAACCGGTGGGGCTTAGGGTCTGTCTGGGTGGGCAAATCGTCAGAGAACGGTGGGGACGGCATGAACCAACCTTGGGGAAGTCATTCCACAGTGGGACTTGGTCCCTGGCGGAGCAGGGGGGAAAACATTCACCCGTCGGGCCTGGTGCCTGGAGAACCGCGGGGAAAACATTAACCAGTGGTGCTTGGTCCCTGGAGAACCGAGGGGAAAACATTAACCAGTTGGGCGTACTCCCTGGAGAAGCAGCGGCAAAACGTTAGTCAGCCGTGGGGAAAACATTAACCAGCAGGGCAAAACATTAACCAGTCGGGCAAAACATTAACCAACTGGGCAAAACATTAACCAGTCGGACAAAACATTAACCAGTCGGGCAAAACATTAACCGGTGGGGCTTAGGGTCTGTCTGGGTGGGCAAATCGTCAGAGAACGGTGGGGACGGCATGAACCAACCTTGGGGAAGTCATTCAACAGTGGGACTTGGTCCCTGGAGGAGCAGGGGGGAAAACATTCACCCGTCGGGCCTGGTGCCTGGAGAACCGAGGGGAAAACATTAACCAGTGGTGCTTGGTCCCTGGAGAACCGAGGGGAAAACATTAACCAGTGGTGCTTGGTCCCTGGAGAACCGAGGGGAAAACATTAACCAGCCGTGGGGAAAACATTAACCAGTAGGGCAAAACATTAACCAGTCGGGCAAAACATTTACCAACTGGGCAAAACATTAACCAGTCGGACAAAACATTAACCAGTCGGGCAAAACATTAACCGGTGGGGCTTAGGGTCTGTCTGGGTGGGCAAATCGTCAGAGAACGGTGGGGACGGCATGAACCAACCTTGGGGAGGTCATTCAACAGTGGGACTTGGTCCCTGGAGGAGCAGGGGGGAAAACATTCACCCGTCGGGCCTGGTGCCTGGAGAACCGAGGGGAATACATTAACCACTGGTGCTTGGTCCCTGGAGAACCGAGGGGAAAACATTAACCAGTTGGGCGTTCTCCCTGGAGAAGCAGGGGCAAAACGGTAGCCAGCCGTGGGGAAAACATAAACCAGCAGGGCAAAACATTAACCAGTCGGGGAAAACATTAACCAACTGGGCAAAACATTAACCAGTCGGACAAAACATTAACCAGTCGGGCTAAACATTAACCGGTGGGGCTTAGGGTCTGTCTGGGTGGGCAAATCGTGAGAGAACGGTGGGGAAGGCATGAACCAAACATGGGGAAGTCATGACACAGTGGGGCTTGGTCCCTGGAGGAGCAGGGGGAAAACATGAACCCGTCGGGCCTGGTGCCTGGAGAACCGAGGGGAAAACATGAACCACTGGTGCTTGATCCCTGGAGAACCGAGGGGAAAACATTAACCCGTTGGGCTTGCTCCCTGGAGAAGCAGGGGCGAAACATGAACCAACCGTGGGCAAAACATTAACCAGTGGGGCAAAACATTAACCAGTCGGGCAAAACATTAACCAACTGGGGAAAACATTAACCAGTCGGGCAAAACATTAACCAACCCGGCAAAACATTAACCAGTGGGGCTTAGGGTCTGCGTGGGTGGGCAAATCGTCAGAGAACGGTGGGGACGGCATGAAACAACCATGGGGAAGTCATTAAAGAGTGCGGCTTGGTCCCTGGAGAAGCAGGGGGAAAACATGAACCCGTCGGGCCTGGTGCCTGGAGAACCGAGGGGAAAACATGAACCACTGGTGCTTGATCCCTGGAGAACCGAGGGGAAAACATTAACCCGTTGGGCTTGCTCCCTGGAGAAGCAGGGGCGAAACTTGAACCAACCGTGGGCAAAACATTAACCAGTCGGGCAAAACATTAACCAGCCGGGCAAAACATTAACCAACCGGGCAAAACATTAACCAGTGGGGCTCACGGTCTGGCTGGGTGGGCAAAACGTGAATCCACGGTGGGGACGGCATGAACCAAGCATGGGGAAGTCATTCAACTGTGGGACTTAGTCCCTGGAGAAGCGAAGGGGAAAACCTTAACCAGTCGGGCTTGCTCCCTTGCAGAAGCAGGGGCAAAACGTTCACCAGTCGGGCCTGGCCCCTGGAGAAGCGAAGGGGAAAACATTAGCCAGTAGTGCTTGGTCCCTGGAGAACCGAGGGGAAAACATTAACCAGTTGCACTTGCTCCCTGGAGAAGCAGGAGCACAGCATGAACCAACCGTGGGGAAAACATTAACCAGTCGGGCAAAACATGAACCAACCGGGGAAAACATTAACCAGTCGGGCAAAACATTAACCAGTCCGAATTCGGGTCTGGCTGGATGGGCAAAGCATGGAACAACGGTGGGGAAAGCATGATCCAACCACCGGGAAGTCATTCAACTGTGGGACTTGGCCCCTGGAGAAGCAGGGGGAAAACATTAACCAGTCGGGGCTGGGTGCCTGGAGAAGCTGGGGGAAAGCATTAACCAGTTGTGCTTGGTCCCTGGAGAACCGAGGGGAAAGCGTTCAACAGTTGAACAGAGTCCCTGGCGACGCAGGGGCACAGCATCAAACAACCGTGGGGAAAACATTAACCAGTCAGGCCAAACATTAACCAGTCGGGGAAAACATTAACCAACTGGGGAAAACATTAACCAGTCGGACAAAACATTAACCAGTCGGGGAAAACAGGAACCAACTGGGGAAAACATTACCCAGTCGGACAAAACATTAACCAACCGGGCAAAACATTAACCCGTGGGGCTTAGGGCCTGGCTCGATGGGCAAGACATGAACCAGCCGTGGGGAAAACTTGAACCAGTGGGACTTGGAGCCTGGAGAAGCGGGGGGGGGGGGTGGATAACATGAACCGGTCGGGGAAAACTTGCACCTCTTCCCCCTTTATCTCTGTGTCCCAGTAAGCTGATTCAGTGTGAATGTAGGCCTTGCTTGTGAGGCGAATCATTCATGTTGACACCTTTAAATATCGATCCCCCCTCTCTCTGCCTGTCTGTCTCTCCCTCTCTCTCACTGTCCCTCTCTCTCAGTAACTTCCCTGCAGTGTTCATGTAAGCCTGACTTCTGACACTTGAGAAACTTTAAAAACTTGCTCTCTCTGCCAGTTCAGGCACAGCTTGAGTGTTCGAGTGAGAGGGGGGGAGGGGTGAGTATTGAAGCAGGTGCAGGCAGCTGTCAACAAAGCTTTGAAGAAACGGCAGGCAATGTTTGTAAACATGCTGAGGGAACGGCAAAGTCAGTGTGTCAGCCAGGTGGGGGAAGGGAGGCTTCCACTTGCTGCTGCTGCTGCTGCTGCTGTTTGGGCCATGACAGTTCCCTTTTTTATTGTACCCTCTGGACAAGCAGGGGCAAGACATGAACCTGGTGTACTGAGTCCCTGTAGAAGCGAGAGGAAAACATTCACCAGTCGGATGTGGTCTCCGGAGAAGCAGGGGCAAAACATTAACCAGTCGGAGAAATCATTAACCAGTGGCACTTGGTGCATAGAGAAGCGAGGGGAAAACATTAACCAGCCGGACATCGTCCCTGGAGAAGCCAGGGGACAACATGAACCAGTCGGACTTTGTCTCTGGCGAAGCAGGGGCAAAAGATGAACCAACCGCGGGGGAAAACATTAACCCACCGGGGAAAACATTAACCAGTCGGGGAAAACTTTCACCTCTCCCTCTGTCTCTCTGTGTCCCAGGAAGCTGATCCAGTCTGAATGTAGGCCTTGCTTGTGAGGCGAATCATTCACGTTGACACCTTTGAATATCGATTCCCCCCTCTCTCTCTGCCTGCCTGCCTGCCTGTCTGTCTGTCTGTCTGTCTGCCTGACTCTCTCAGTAACTTCACTTCAATGTGAATGTAAGCCTGACTTCGGACACTTCATCCACTTTAAAAACTCACTCGCTGCCTCTCGCAGTTCCGGCACAGGTCGAGTGCTGGATTGAGTGCGCGGGAGAGGTGAGTGTTGACACAGGTGCAGGTAACTGTCAACAAAGCTTTGAAGAAATGACATGCAGTGTTTGTAAACATGCTGAGGTTATGGGAAGGTCAGTGTATCAGCCAGGTGGGGCAAGGGAGGCTTCCACTTGCCAGGGGAAAACAGTAACCAGCTGCTGCTGCGGTATGGGCAATGGCAGTCCCCCCCTTGGATTTTGTACCCTCTGCACAAGCAGGAGCAAAACATGAACCACTTGGACGTGCTGCCTGGAGCAGAAGGGAAAACATTCACCGCTTAGACTCTGGTCCCTGGGGTCGAAGGGAAGACGTGAAACCAGTTGCACTTAGTCTCCAGAGAAGCAGGGGCAAAACACTCACCAGTCGGGGAAAACATGAACCAGTCGGACCGAGTCCCCGGAGAAGCGGCGGGGAAAGCATTCACCAGGCAGCAGGAGTCCCTGGAGAACCGAGGGGAAAACATTAACCAGTTGGGCTTGGTCCCTGTAGCAGCAGAGGCAAAACATTCACCAGACGGGGAAAACATTAACCAGTCGGGGAAAACATTAACCAGGAAGCCGCAGCCGCTGGTGCATCATGCAAGTCATTAACCAGTCGGTACTTTGTCCCTGGGAGCAGCAGGGAAAGCATAAACCAGCCGGGGAAAACATTAACCAGAAAGCCGCAGCCGCTGCAGCATCGTGGAAGCCATTGACCAGTCGGTACATTGCCCCTGGGAGCAGCAGGGAACACATTAACCAGTCGGGCAAAACATTAACCAGTCGGGCAAAACATTTACCAGAAAGCTGCAGCCGCTGGAGGACCGTGGAAGTCATTAACCAGTCGGTAGTTTGTCCCTGGGAGCAGCAGTGAAAACATTGACCCGTCGGGGAAAACATTAAGCAGCAAGCCGCAGCCGCTGGAGGATCGTGGAAGTCATTAACCAGTCGGTACTTTGTCCCTGGGAGCAGCAGGGAACACATTAACCAGTCGGGCAAAACATTAACCAGTCGGGCAAAACATTAACCAGAAAGCTGCAGCCGCTGGAGGATCGTGGAAGTCATTAACCAGTCGGTACTTTGTCCCTGGGAGCAGCAGGGAACACATTAACCAGTCGGGCAAAACATTAACCAGCCGGGCAAAACATTAACCAGAAAGCTGCAGCCGCTGGAGGATCGTGGAAGTCATTAACCAGTCGGTACTTTGTCCCTGGAGCAGCAGTGAAAACAATACCCCGTCGGGCAAAACAGTAACCAGAAAGCCGCAGCCGCTGGAGGATCGTGGAAGTCATTAACCAGTCGGTACTTGGTCCCTGGGAGCAGAAGGGAAAACATTAACCAGCCGGGGAGAACATTAAACAGGAAGCCACAGCCGCTGGAGGATCGTGGAAGTCATTAACCAGTCGGTACTTTGTCCCTGGGAGCAGCAGGCAAAACATTAAACCGTCGGGGAAAAGATTGAGCAGCAAGCCGCAGCCGCTGGAGAATCGTGGAAGTCATTAACCAGTCGGTACGTTGTCCCTGGAGCAGCAGGCAAAACATTAACCAGTCGGGCAAAACATTAACCAGAAAGCCGCAGCCGCTGGACCATCGTGGAAGTCATTAACCAGTCGGTACTTTGTCCCTGGAGCAGCAGGCAAAACATTAACCAGTCGGGCAAAACATTAACCAGAAAGCCGCAGCCGCTGGAGCATCGTGGAAGTCATTAACCAGTCGGTACTTTGTCCCTGGAGCAGCAGGCAAAACATTAACCAGTCGGGGAAAACATTGAGCAGGAAGCCGCAGCCGCTGGAGCATCGTGGAAGTCATTAACCAGTCGGTACGTTGTCCCTGGAGCAGCAGGCAAAACATTAACCAGTCGGGCAAAACATTAACCAGAAAGCCGCAGCCGCTGGACCATCGTGGAAGTCATTAACCAGTCGGTACTTTGTCCCTGGAGCAGCAGGCAAAACATTAACCAGCCGGGGAAAACATTGAGCAGCAAGCCGCAGCCGCTGGAGCATCGTGGAAGTCATTAACCAGTCGGTACTTTGTCCCTGGAGCAGCAGGCAAAACATTAACCAGTCGGGGAAAACATTGAGCAGCAAGCCGCAGCCGCTGGAGCATCGTGGAAGTCATTAACCAGTCGGTACTTTGTCCCTGGAGCAGCAGGCAAAACATTAACCAGCCGGGGAAAACATTGAGCAGCAAGCTGCAGCCGCTGGAGCATCGTGGAAGTCATTAACCAGTCGGTACTTTGTCCCTGGAGCAGCAGGCAAAACATTAACCAGTCGGGGAAAACATTGAGCAGGAAGCCGCAGCCGCTGGAGCATCGTGGAAGTCATTAACCAGTCGGTACTTTGTCCCTGGAGCAGCAGGCAAAACATTAACCAGTCGGGGAAAACATTGAGCAGGAAGCCGCAGCCGCTGGAGCATCGTGGAAGTCATTAACCAGTCGGTACTTTGTCCCTGGAGCAGCAGGCAAAACATTAACCAGCCGGGGAAAACATTGAGCAGCAAGCCGCAGCCGCTGGAGCATCGTGGAAGTCATTAACCAGTCGGTACTTTGTCCCTGGAGCAGCAGGCAAAACATTAACCAGTCGGGGAAAACATTGAGCAGCAAGCCGCAGCCGCTGGAGCATCGTGGAAGTCATTAACCAGTCGGTACTTTGTCCGTGGAGCAGCAGGCAAAACATTAACCAGTCGGGGAAAACATTGAGCAGCAAGCCGCAGCCGCTGGAGCATCGTGGAAGTCATTAACCAGTCGGTACTTTGTCCCTGGAGCAGCAGGCAAAACATTAACCAGTCGGGGAAAACATTGAGCAGCAAGCCGCAGCCGCTGGAGCATCGTGGAAGTCATTAACCAGTCGGTACTTTGTCCCTGGAGCAGCAGGCAAAACATTAACCAGTCGGGGAAAACATTGAGCAGCAAGCCGCAGCCGCTGGAGCATCGTGGAAGTCATTAACCAGTCGGTACTTTGTCCCTGGAGCAGCAGGCAAAACATTAACCAGTCGGGGAAAACATTGAGCAGCAAGCCGCAGCCGCTGGAGCATCGTGGAAGTCATTAACCAGTCCGAACTTTGTCCCTGGAGCAGCAGGGAAAACATTAACCAGTGGCGGAAAGCATGAAGCAGTCGGAGAAAACATTAACCACCAACGCCGCAGCCGCTGGAGCGTCGGGCAAGTCATTAACCAGTCGAAATTTGGTCCCTGGAGCAGCGGGGAAAACATTAACCAGTTGGGGACAACATTAACCAGTCGGGGACAGCATTAACCAGTGCATAGTTTGTCGACCTGTAGGCGGCGCTCTGGAAGGACCTGCCGCCCGGGGGGTGGCGTTTCGGGGACGGGGAGACCCCCAGCAAGGCGGCCTGGCCGTTGGAATTGAGAAAAAATGCTTCTTAAAAAAGAACCGTGGTCGGCTAAGGGAGTCAATTTGACCAGCCATACCGCCGGCGGAGCCTCCTCGGCGGTAGGACTACCGGAGGGTTTCCCGCTGACGTAAGCGAAGGCCGATTGCGGTCAGGTGGGTTGGCGGGGTACCTGCAGATTAGTAGGAGGGCGAAAACGGTGGGAAAACATTAACCAGTTTTGGAGATCCAAGGAAGTACACGGCCGAGAGTGAGAAGTGGTCCCCGACCGAGGTCCCATGTCTGCTGGGGCCGCCACGGGCTGCCGCCCCGACGGCCATTCGGCCGGAATGGGCTAGTATTTTCCCGAATTTCTAGCTCTTTCTCCGGCTTGTTTGGCCGTGCGGAAAGCGGCTGCCTGGTGGCCAGCGGCAGACAGGGAAGCCCTCCCCTCGCGTAAGGGACCCGAGGAGCCCCGGAGGCACCCGGGGAGGGGGACCGGCGGCGGCCGGAACGGAGGAGTAGCCAGCCCGCGGAGTATGGAGCTGGTGAAACTCATTAACCAGTTGGGACTTAGTCTCTGGCACAGAGACGGTCCAGCCAGCCAGCTGGTGTGAGGCACCCGATCTGCCCGGTGGTAGCCGGGGAGAAGCACTGCCAGCAGGGGCAACAGTTGAGCAAAAGCCCGCGGTGTATGGACCCTGTGTAACTCATTAACCAGTTCGGATTTCGTCTCTGGCAGAGAGACGGTCCAGCCTGCCAGCTGGTGTGAGGCACCCGATTTGCCCGGTGGCAGACGGGGAGAAGCACCGCTGGCACGGGCAACATTTGAAAATCAGCCCGCGGTGTATGGACCCTGTGTAACTCATTAACCAGTTTGGACTTAGTCTCTGGCAGAGAGATGGTCCAGCCAGCTGGTGTGAGCGGCCCGGTGTGCCCTGCCGCCCGGGGGGTGACGTCCCTGGGACGGGGAGACCCCCAGCAAGGCGGCCTGGCCGTTGGAATTGAGAAAAAATGCTGTTTAAAAAAGAACCGTGGTCGGCTAAGGGAGTCAATTTGACCAGCCATACCGCCGGCGGAGCCTCCTCGGCGGTAGGACTACCGGAGGGTTTCCCGCTGACGTAAGCGAAGGCCGATTGCGGTCAGGTGGGTTGGCGGGGTACCTGCAGATTAGTAGGAGGGCGAAAACGGTGGTAAAACATTAACCAGTTTTGGAGATCCAAGGAAGTACACGGCCGAGAGTGAGAAGTGGTCCGCGACCGAGGTCCCATGTCTGCTGGGGCCGCCACGGGCGGCCGCCCCGACGGCCATTCGGCCGGAATGGGCTAGTATTTTCCCGAATTTCTAGCTCTTTCTCCGGCTTGTTTGGCCGTGGGGAAAGCGGCTGCCTGGTGGCCAGCGGCAGACAGGGAAGCCCTCCCCTCGCGTAAGGGACCCGAGGAGCCCCGGAGGCACCCGGGGAGGAGGACCGGCGGCGGCCGGAACGGAGGAGTAGCCAGCCCGCGGAGTACGGAGCTGGTGAAACTCATTAACCAGTTGGGACTTAGTCTCTGGCAGAGAGACGGTCCAGCCAGCTGGTGCGAGGCACCCGACTTGACCGGTGGAAGCCGGGAAGAAGCACTGCCAGCAGGGGCAACAGTTGAGCAAAAGCCCGCGGTGTATGGACCCTGTGTAACTCATTAACCAGTTCGGATTTCGTCTCTGGCAGAGAGACGGTCCAGCCTGCCAGCTGGTGTGAGGCACCCGATTTGCCCGGTGGCAGACGGGGAGAAGCACCGCTGGCACGGGCAACATTTGAAAATCAGCCCGCGGTGTATGGACCCTGTGTAACTCATTAACCAGTTTGGACTTAGTCTCTGGCAGAGAGATGGTCCAGCCAGCTGGTGTGAGGGGCCCGGTTTGCCCGGTGGTAGCCGGGCAGAAGCACTGCTGGCGGGGGCGACAGTTGAAGAAAAGCCCGTGGTGTATGGAGCCGGTGTAACTCATTAACCAGTTTGGACTTAGTCTCTGGCAGAGAGATGGTCCAGCCAGCTGGTGACAGGGGCCCCGATTTGCCCGTTGGTAGCCGGGCAGAAGCACTGCTGGCGGGGGCAACAGTTGAGCAAAAGCCCGCGGTGTATGGACCCTGTGTAACTCATTAACCAGTTCGGATTTCGTCTCTGGCAGAGAGACGGTCCAGCCTGCCAGCTGGTGTGAGGCACCCGATTTGCCCGGTGGTAGCCGGGTAGAAGCACCGCTGGCACGGGCAACATTTGAAAATCAGCCCGTGGTGTATGGACCCTGTGTAACTCATTAACCAGTTTGGACTTAGTCTCTGGCAGAGAGATGGTCCAGCCAGCTGGTGTGAGGGGCCCGGTTTGCCCGGTGGTAGCCGGGCAGAAGCACTGCTGGCGGGGGCGACAGTTGAAGAAAAGCCCGTGGTGTATGGAGCCGGTGTAACTCATTAACCAGTTTGGACTTAGTCTCTGGCAGAGAGATGGTCCAGCCAGCTGGTGACAGGGGCCCCGATTTGCCCGGTGGTAGCCGGGCAGAAGCACTGCTGGCGGGGGCAACAGTTGAAAAAAAGCCCGCGGTGTATGGTGCCGGTGTAACTCATTAACCAGTTTGGACTTAGTCTCTGGCAGAGAGATGGTCCAGGGGTACTTCGGGCCTTTGAAAAAAAATGCACCTCAGGGTGCGGTGGTCCCACCGAATTTGAGGCTCCCTGAGCGGTCAGAGCAAGGAGCAGGAGCGCGGTGGGAAGTCTATGGGGCAGATCCGGTCGGCGAACCGGGCCCAGAGTGCGTGGTTTCCGGCAGAGGCCGGCGGGTCAGTCCCTTGGGACTAGTCTCCGGCAATTTCCAGCAGAGCTTCAGGGAGGCTGGTTAATGGTTTGCCGGACGGAAGTCTATGGGGCAGATCCGGTCGGCGAACCGGGGACACAGTGCGTGGTTTCCCGCAGAGGTCGGAGGGTCAGTCCCTTGGAGGTATCCGCAGGCAATTCCCAGCACAGCTGCTGGGAGGCTGGTTAATGGTTTGTCCTCGGGAGCCTCCATGAAGGTTCGACAGATCCGGTTTGCGGGCCTCCCAGGCACCTTCCCCGGTAGGACTACCGGGGACACCCCGCCCAGGTGGCCACCAGCCATTTCTGGATAGGTGGGTTGGCGGGGTGCCCGGAGATTTTCGGGAACTCGTTTTTCAGAACATTTTTGGTCAATGGGAGTGACTGAAAAAGATACCCAGGAAAGTGTTACTTCGCGGATGGGGACTTTGGGCAAATATAAGTCCTTTTGAAGTGCACTCAAGTGTCTGATGGGTCGCCAGACACTTTGTCATTTTTTCGAAAATTCCTGGGTTTGTTCTGGAAAACGGCTAGAGTTGCCTGGCCGGTGGTGACTCTAGTCAGATATATATATTATAGGCTAGTATATATATCAATAAACAATTGTCGGGTGGTCGTGCAGACGCCTTGTCAATGGTTTATTTAGCAAAATGCACTTTGGGCGAAGAGTGCTGGCACTTCGGGTGCAGAGTGCCGAGTTCCTACGCACGCCGGGCAACACGAGAAAGCAGTGCGTTAGCCAACGGAACTGGAGTGTCCACAGTTCCATGCCTATAAGCTTGCACCTATAGGCTCGAGGTCAAGGCACTTTTGGGGCAGAGTGCCTGCACTTTGAGAGGGCAAAGTGCAAAGTTCTTTTCGCTGGCTTGCTTTCCATGCGGCTTTGGGGGAATCTGGAAGCGGTTCCAGTTCTAAGCCGAAAACTAACGGACCTAATGGCTCGAAATGAAAAAAGGGCACTTTTGGTGCAGAGTGCCAGCACTTTGAGGCAGCAAAGTGCTAAGTTCCTTTTATTTTGCATTCTAAAGAAATGGATTAGATACACAAGAATGCAAGGCAACGCTCGGCGGCCGGCTCGAAACCGTGCGATTGCTTAAGTGGATAATGCTGATGTGACCTGGCGGTCAAAAAGATTCTAAGTCCGAAACTTTGAACCTGACGGCTCGAACGTTTTAACAAAAAGGGCACTTTTGGTGCAGAGTGCCAGCACTTTGAGGCAGCAAAGTGCTAAGTTCCTTTTATTTTGCATTCTAAAGAAATGGATTAGATACACAAGAATGCAAGGCAACGCTCGGCGGCCGGCTCGAAACCGTGCGATTGCTTAAGTGGATAATGGTTATGTGACCTGGCGGTCAAAAAGATTCTAAGTCCGAAACTTTGAACCTGACGGCTCGAACGCTTTAAAAACAAGGGCACTTTTGGTGCAGAGTGCCAGCACTTTGAGGCAGCAAAGTGCCGTGTTCCGTACATGTTGCATTCTAAAGAGATGGATGAGATACATAAGAATGCAAGGCAACGCTCGGCGGCCGGCTCGAAACCGTGCGATTGCTTAACTGGACAATGTCTCAGATATGTGACCTGGCGGTCAAAAGATCCTAAGTCCGAAACTTTGAACCTGACGGCTCGAACGTTTTAAAAACAAGGGCACTTTTGGTGCAGAGTGCCAGCACTTTGAGGCAGCAAAGTGCCGTGTTCCGTACATGTTGCATTCTAAAGAGATGGATGAGATACATAAGAATGCAAGGCAACGCTCGGCGGCCGGCTCGAAACCGTGCGATTGCTTAACTGGACAATGTCTCAGATATGTGACCTGGCGGTCACAGATGCCATCCTCTGGCGTTCGATGGGAACTACGGTGAGCTGGAATGTTCCCCATCGTCGCCTACAAACTCCATGATTGACATTTATTTCACGTCCCTGGTGGTAGGGATCTCAGTGTGGTGGTGTGTGTGTGCGCTGGGGTGCCGTGCTAAGTGGTGACCTCCCGTGCCGACAAGAACTTGTAGGTACTGGGGGGGCCCTTGGCGGCCCATCGTGCATGTAGTTCACGACGCTTGGGTGGCGTGCTAAGTGGTGACCTCCCGTGCCGACAAGCACTTGTAGGTACTGGGGGGGCCCTTGGCGGCCCATCGTGCATGTGCTGCAGACGCTTGGGTGGCGTGCTAAGTGGTGACCTCCCGTGCCGACAAGGACTTGTAGGTACTGGGGGGGCCCTTGGCGGCCCATCGTCCATGTAGTGCATGCCGCTTGGGTGCCGTGCTAAGTGGTGACCTCCCGTGCCGACAAACACTTGTAGGTACTGGGGGGGCCCTTGGCGGCCCATCGTGCGTGTGCTGCAGCCGCTTGGGTGGCGTGCTAAGTGGTGACCTCCCGTGCCGACAAGAACTTGTAGGTACTGGGGGGGCCCTTGGCGGCCCATCGTGCATGCACTGCTGCAGAACGCTGAGAGTTGGCCCTCCGCTGACCCGGATTTCTTCCGGGTGGATGGACGTTGTCGTTTCGTTGTCTGGGAGACCAAGGCGATCCGCGAGTGCACTTCGGTGCAAGAGGCACGTGACGGTTCCTGAAACGGGACAGTGATCGGCACTCACTGCTTGGCGAACCCGTTCTTCAGGCCGTGCAAACCATTTCTCTACCATTACGGCAGGTGTGCAGCACGACACACGGCTCGGCAATGTGGCATTTCCTTTTTGTGGCGTGTTGTGCATCTGCCGTTTCGGCCGGTTGCACCCACTTTTGGTACCTGGGACGAGCACGGTCTTCCTTGTCGGCGAGGGAAGATCGTTGCGCAGGCCGCTCGCCCGGTTCTGACAGCTCAACACAATGGCCTTGTTCCTCCGTGCAGTAGGTGAGTTGGAGGGGGCACCTCCCACCTAACTAACCGCAACCCTAGGGCATCACTGATGCCGGCACGCCCCGCACTCGTTCTTCCTGCGAAGGGGGCTACCATGTTCCGAACAAAAGGGCGAGGAGAGGTGAGCAAATAAGCCCTAGACAAATCCGCACTGAGCTGACAGGAGAGTCTTTCCCGTTCTGATGATAAGCAAAGGGCGGAAACATATATGAAGGAACGCTGGTCGCAAATGAGCCCCGCGGCGGCGGGATTGCGCTTGCATTCCGGGAGGCGTTTGTGTGTCCGTGTCACGGGGGTGGCGCAGCTGCTGCAGTGGTTTTCGAACTCAACTGAGTGGCGGTGTCCAACCCCAGCACGCCACGCACCTGCCCTCCTGCCTTGCATGCGCCGGAAGGTGACTGTGTCAACGGTGGTGGTTCGGCTGCTTGAGTCGTCTGCCGACTCAACTCAGTGGCGTGGTCCGACCCCAGCACGCCACGCACCTGACCGCCTGGCTTGCATCCGAGAAGGCGTTTGTGCGACCCGTGTCACGGCGGCGGCTCAGCTTCCCGAGTGGTCTGCGTACTCAACTCGGTGGCGGGGCTCGACCCCAGCACGACGCGCACCTGTCCTGCTTGCTTGCATCCGAGACGGCGTTTGTGTGTCCCCGTGTCACGGTGGCGGTTCAGCTGCTGCAAGTCGTTGGCGGACTCAACCGAGTGGCGGTGTCCAACACGAGCAGGCCACGCACTTTCGAGTGCTTGCTCGGCTGGCTGGCATCCGAGGGAGGCGTTTGTGTGTCCGTGTCACGGCGGGGGCTCAGCTGCCTGAGTGGTTTCCCAACTCAACTCAGCGGCGGAGTCCAACCCCAGCACGCCACGCACCTGACCTCTTCGTCTGCTGGCCTCCGACAAGCCGCTGTGGTGTGCCCGTGCCAGGGCGTTGGTTCGGCTGCTGCCGGCGTTTGCCCACTCAACCCTGTGGCCTTGGTCCGACCCCAGCACGGCACGCACCTGTCCTGCCCGCTTTAGTCCGGGAAGGCGTTTGTGTGTCCGTGTCACGGCGGCGGTCCAGCTGCTCGAGTGGTGGGCCAAAACTCCGTGCCGTGGCTCGGTCCAACCTCAGCACGCCGCGCACTTGTAACGCTGGCTTGCATCCACCAGGTGGCGCCCGTGTCACGTGGGTGGCGCAGCCGCTCGCAGTCGTTCGCCGACTCAACTCAGTGGCGGTGTCCGGCACCAGCACGGCGGGCTCCTGTTCTCCTTGCATGCATCCGAGTAGGCGTTTGTGCGACCCGTGTCACGGCGGGGGCTCAGCTGCTGGAGTGGTCTCCGGACTCAACTCAGTGGCGGGGTCCAACCCCAGCACGCCGCGCACCTGACCTGCTTGACTTGCATCCCGGGGAGGAGGGCGGTTGTGCGTCCGTGTCACGGCGGTTGGCACAGCTGCTCGAG
>NW_027649941.1:127500-135000 GCF_965287045.1 Carcharhinus amblyrhynchos | reverse complement strand
TCCTTTGGCGTCTGCACCCCTGCTCAGCCAGGCAGGCGGGGTGTGTGAGCTTCTCCGGGCTGCCCCACCGTGTTCCACGACCGTCCCTGCGTGCCTGTTGCTGGGACCGTCCTCCTCACGCCTGGTGCTCGGCCTCATGCGGGGTACGACGGTGGCTTTGCCCCCTCCTTGCGAACATTACGTCCGCAGTCCAACGCTGCTGCGGGTTCGGGTGCTTTCCTTGGAGCGGTGCCGCCGTGAGTAAGCGTGCCGCCACTGTGTGACCCGCAGGGAGATGTTCTGGTGTAGTCAGGGGCCATTTTGTCTCCCACCGCGGTGAAGCTTTGGCCGGTTTGTGTCACCTAATACTGATGTTAAGGGTACCTACTTCATGCTCACCACCTCACCGGCTCCCGCGAGTCGAGGGTGGGTGCGAGGTTTAAAGACTCGTTGTCCGCCTGTCGGTGGTGTCCTGTGGTCTTGCAGCGGTGACCTCAGCATTCGTGAGCTCGTGCCTGTCCCGTGCTGCTGCACGGCTTGCACCCGACTCAGAAGTCTGCTGTTGCACTGGTCTCGACCCTCTATGCCACTTCGTGACACCGGAGACTCCAGAGAACTCTGCCTCTGGCTGTTGTGGCGTGTGACTGGCGTGTGTCGGGCTCCGGCCCTTCGGAAACACGCTGGCACTCGCTGCCCTCGGGCGCCCAGTGCGAGTGGAGACCCCACATTCTTGTCGGTTATTGCCCGGCGGCGGGCAAAGGCGGTCTCGAAAAACCAAGGCCGGTGGACGCCTGGTAGGGGACCAGGCAGGAGAGCTTGACGGGGAGGGTCGTCCCCGGGGCTGCTCGTCCCTTACCAAGGCTGATGCACATCCCACGCGGGTGGGATCCGACACTTTCGCCGTACCCGTCGAACGGGCCTGGTCAGGCACGTCTCGGCACGATCAGCCGCGGCAGGGCAAAGTCGATCTCGGTCCCTCTCGGTTTCAAGCTGTTGCCTGGGGCTCCAGCGCCGAGGGGCAAGCACACGGTCGTTTTGCACGGCGGCAGTTCCAGGTTGCCACGCACGTACGCGATGCCTTCGTTGCTGGAAGTGCTTCGCCACTGGTGTTCACACGGCGCTCTCCCCTCCGTGGGGGTGTCTTTGCCAGCGTCTGCGAGGATGGGGCTCACAGTTTTCGTCACTAAGGTCCGGCCTTGCCTGTTTGGTTACGATGGTATCCTTTCCGTGCATGCTGCTCGGCGGTTTGGATGACAGGGGCAGACACGCGGTGGGAGATGGTGGTGGTGACAGCCACGCACTCACACCCCTTCTGTTGACCGGTCCACTCCTCACCGTTCTAGCTGCACGTTCAGGTGCCTCGGAGCCAGCAGCAGACCGTTCCGCTGACGGGGCCACGCCTACGCTGGACGTCTACCTAGCCCCTCTAGCCGTGTGTGATCCTTTGGCGTCTGCACCCATCCTCAGCCAGGCAGGCGGGGTGTGTGAGCTTCTCTGGGCTGCCCCACCGTGTTCCACGACCGTCCCTGCGTGCCTGTTGCTGCGACCGTCCTCCTCATGCCTGATGCACGGCTTTTGCGGGCTTGACGTGTGTTGACCTTGCCACCGCCATTCAGCATTACGACCGCAGTTTGTAAGGAAGAGAGAGGCTGCGGCGCTCGGGTGCTTGTCTGGAGGCTTGTCGACGGGACCACGGCGAACGGCCACTGTGATCCGCAGGGAGAGGTTCTGGTGCAGTCAGGGGCCAGTTTGTCTCCCACCGTGGTGAAGCTTTGGTCGCTCTATGTCCGTTCTCTCTTCAGGGTATTTGAGGGGTACCTACTTCATGCTCACCACCTCACCGGCTCCCGCGGGTCGAGGGTGGGTGCGAGGTTTAAAGACTCGTTGTCCGTAGGTCGGTCCGGTCTCCTGCGGTCTTGTACCAGTGTCCTCAGCATTCGCGAGCTCGTGCCTGTCCGTGCTGCTGCACGGCTTGCACCCGACTCAAAAGTCTGCTGCCGCCTGGTCCTGACTCTCTAGGCCACCGACCGACGGTGACACCAGAGTACTCTGCCTCTGGCTGTTGCGGGGCGTGACGGCGTGTGTCGGGCTCCGGCCCTACACCCACACGCCGGCACTCTCTGCCCTCGAGCGCCCCGATAGTTTTGAGACCCCACATTCCTTGTCGGTTATTGCCCGGCGGCGGGCAAAGGCGGTCTCATCTCTTAAATGCCAGGCCGGTGGACGCCTGGTAGGGGACCAGGCAGGAGAGCTTGACGGGGAGGGTCGTCCCCGGGGCTGCTCGTCCCTTACCAAGGCTGATGCACATCCCACGCGGGTGGGATCCGACACTTTCGCCGTACCCGTCGAACGGGCCTGGTCAGGCACGTCTCGGCACGATCAGCCGCGGCAGGGCAAAGTCGATCTCGGTCCCTCTCGGTTTCAAGCTGTTGCCTGGGGCTCCAGCGCCGAGGGGCAAGCACACGGTCGTTTTGCACGGCGGCAGTTCCAGGTTGCCACGCACGTACGCGATGCCTTCGTTGCTGGAAGTGCTTCGCCACTGGTGTTCACACGGCGCTCTCCCCTCCGTGGGGGTGTCTTTGCCAGCGTCTGCGAGGATGGGGCTCACAGTTTTCGTCACTAAGGTCCGGCCTTGCCTGTTTGGTTACGATGGTATCCTTTCCGTGCATGCTGCTCGGCGGTTTGGATGACAGGGGCAGACACGCGGTGGGAGATGGTGGTGGTGACAGCCACGCACTCACACCCCTTCTGTTGACCGGTCCACTCCTCACCGTTCTAGCTGCACGTTCAGGTGCCTCGGAGCCAGCAGCAGACCGTTCCGCCGACGGGGCCACGCCTACGCTGGACGTCTGCCTAGCCCCTCTAGCCGTGTGTGATCCTTTGGCGTCTGCACCCATCCTCAGCCAGGCAGGCGGGGTGTGTGAGCTTCTCTGGGCTGCCCCACCGTGTTCCACGACCGTCCCTGCGTGCCTGTTGCTGGGACCGTCCTCCTCATGCCTGATGCACGGCTTTTGCGGGCTTGACGTGTGTTGACCTTGCCACCGCCATTCAGCATTACGACCGCAGTTTGTAAGGAAGAGAGAGGCTGCGGCGCTCGGGTGCTTGTCTGGAGGCTTGTCGACGGGACCACGGCGAACGGCCACTGTGATCCGCAGGGAGAGGTTCTGGTGCAGTCAGGGGCCAGTTTGTCTCCCACCGCGGTGAAGCTTTGGTCGCTCTATGTCCGTTCTCTCTTCAGGGTATTTGAGGGGTACCTACTTCATGCTCACCACCTCACCGGCTCCCGCGAGTCGAGGGTGGGTGCGAGGTTTAAAGACTCGTTGTCCGTAGGTCGGTCCGGTCTCCTGCGGTCTTGTACCAGTGTCCTCAGCATTCGCGAGCTCGTGCCTGTCCGTGCTGCTGCACGGCTTGCACCCGACTCAAAAGTCTGCTGCCGCCTGGTCCTGACTCTCTAGGCCACCGACCGACGGTGACACCAGAGTACTCTGCCTCTGGCTGTTGCGGGGCGTGACGGCGTGTGTCGGGCTCCGGCCCTACACCCACACGCCGGCACTCTCTGCCCTCGAGCGCCCCGATAGTTTTGAGACCCCACATTCCTTGTCGGTTATTGCCCGGCGGCGGGCAAAGGCGGTCTCATCTCTTAAATGCCAGGCCGGTGGACTCCTGGTAGGGGACCAGGCAGGAGAGCTTGACGGGGAGGGTCGTCCCCGGGGCTGCTCGTCCCTTACCAAGGCTGATGCACATCCCACGCGGGTGGGATCCGACACTTTCGCCGTACCCGTCGAACGGGCCTGGTCAGGCACGTCTCGGCACGATCAGCCGCGGCAGGGCAAAGTCGATCTCGGTCCCTCTCGGTTTCAAGCTGTTGCCTGGGGCTCCAGCGCCGAGGGGCAAGCACACGGTCGTTTTGCACGGCGGCAGTTCCGGGTTGCCACGCACGTACGCGACGCCTTCGCTGCTGGAAGTGCTTCGCCACTGGTGTTCACACGGCGTTCTCCCCTCCGTGGGGGTGTCTTTGCCAGCGTCTGCGAGGATGGGGCTCACAGTTTTCGTCACTAAGGTCCGGCCTTGCCTGTTGTGTTACGACGGTATCCTTTCCGTGCATGCTGCTCGGCGGTTTGGATGACAGGGGCAGACACGCGGTGGGAGATGGTGGTGGTGACAGCCACGCACTCACACCCCTTCTGTTGACCGGTCCACTCCTCACCGTTCTAGCTGCACGTTCAGGTGCCTCGGAGCCAGCAGCAGACCGTTCCGCCGACGGGGCCACGCCTACGCTGGACGTCTGCCTAGCCCCTCTAGCCGTGTGTGATCCTTTGGCGTCTGCACCCATCCTCAGCCAGGCAGGCGGGGTGTGTGAGCTTCTCTGGGCTGCCCCACCGTGTTCCACGACCGTCCCTGCGTGCCTGTTGCTGGGACCGTCCTCCTCATGCCTGATGCACGGCTTTTGCGGGCTGACGTGTGTTGACCTTGCCACCGCCATTCAGCATTACGACCGCAGTTTGTAAGGAAGAGAGCGGCTGCGGCGCTCGGGTGCTTGTCTGGAGGCTTGTCGACGGGACCACGGCGAACGGCCACTGTGATCCGCAGGGAGAGGTTCTGGTGCAGTCAGGGGCCAGTTTGTCTCCCACCGTGGTGAAGCTTTGGTCGCTCTATGTCCGTTCTCTCTTCAGGGTATTTGAGGGGTACCTACTTCATGCTCACCACCTCACCGGCTCCCGCGGGTCGAGGGTGGGTGCGAGGTTTAAAGACTCGTTGTCCGTAGGTCGGTCCGGTCTCCTGCGGTCTTGTACCAGTGTCCTCAGCATTCGCGAGCTCGTGCCTGTCCGTGCTGCTGCACGGCTTGCACCCGACTCAAAAGTCTGCTGCCGCCTGGTCCTGACTCTCTAGGCCACCGACCGACGGTGACACCAGAGTACTCTGCCTCTGGCTGTTGCGGGGCGTGACGGCGTGTGTCGGGCTCCGGCCCTACACCCACACGCCGGCACTCTCTGCCCTCGAGCGCCCCGATAGTTTTGAGACCCCACATTCCTTGTCGGTTATTGCCCGGCGGCGGGCAAAGGCGGTCTCATCTCACAATGCCGGACGGGGTGAAGCCTGCTGAGGGGCCAGGCAGGAGAGCCTGACGGGGTGGGTCGTCCCCGGGGCTGCTCGTCCCTTACGCAGGCTGATGCTCAACCCACGCGGGTGGGGTTCGGTATTGTTGCTCTGTTCGTTCGAAAAGGCCTGGTCACACACGTCTTTGAACGATCAGCCGGTGCAGGGCAAAGTCGATCTCGGTCCTTCTCGGTTTCAAGCTGGTGCCCGGGCGTCAGCGCCGAGGGGCAAGCACACGGTCGTTTTGCACGGCGGCAGTACCAGGTTGCAACGCACGTACGCGATGCCTTCGCTGCTGGAAGTGCTTCGCCACTGGTGTTCACACGGCGCTCTCCCCTCCGTGGGGGTGTCTTTGCCAGCGTCTGCGAGGATGGGGCTCACAGTATTCGTCACTAAGGTCCGGCCTTGCCTGTTTGGTTACGACGGTATCCTTTCCGTGCATGCTGCTCGGCGGTTTGGATGACAGGGGCAGACACGCGGTGGGAGATGGTGGTGGTGACAGCCACGCACTCACACCCCTTCTGTTGACCGGTCCACTCCTCACCGTTCTAGCTGCACGTTCAGGTGCCTCGGAGCCAGCAGCAGACCGTTCCGCCGACGGGGCCACGCCTACGCTGGATGTCTGCCTAGCCCCCCTCTAGCCGTGTGTGATCCTTTGGCGTCTGCACTCTCCCTCAGCCAGGCAGGCGGGGTGTGTGAGCTTCTCTGGGCTGCCCCACCGTGTTCCACGGCCGTCCCTGCGTGCCTGTTGCTGGGACCGTCCTCCTCATGCCTGATGCACGGCTTTTGCGGGCTGACGTGTGATGAGCTTGCCACCGCCATTCAGCATTTGACGCTGTGCTCCCGAATAGCTGCGGCTTCTGCGTCTGGCGGCTTGACGACGGACAGGGAACGCCACTGCGTGATTCCGCGGAGAGGTTCTGGTGTAGTCAGGGGCCAGTTTGTCTCCGTCCATGCGGCCGCTTTGGTTATTTAATTGGGTAGGTACCTACTTCATGCTCACCACCTGACCGGCTCCCGTGAGTCGAGGGTGGGTGCGAGGTTTAAAGACTCGTTGTCGTCAGCGGTGCGATCTCCTGCGGTCGTGTGCGAGTGTCGTCAGCATTCGCGAGCTGGTGCCTGTCCGTGCTCAGCACGCTGTGGTCGTCCTGCCGCTTCCCCCTTCCCCAATCCGCTGAGGTTGGGGCGTGCGGGGTCGGCATGCGCCCATAGCAACAGTGCTGTGCTCCACGGCTTGCACCCGACTCGGTCTGCTGCGGCATCTCCTGGACTCTTGAGACCAAGCCGTTACGTGACACCAGTGTACTCTGCCACTGGTCGTTGCGGGCGTGGAGGCCGTTTGACGTGTTTCGGCCCGTCACTCGACACCGTCCACGTTTGCCTTCGAGCGCCTACCATTATGTTGAAACTCCATATCCGTTTGATTATCGCTCGAGGGCGAGTGTCTCTGGGCACTCGCCATGGGACGCGCCAGGATGGGGCTCTCTACCGTCACGTTGGCGGGGGAGCGTTTTGCGCGGTCCAGGGACGGACAAAGGCTGTCAGTCACCGAACGGTGACCTGTCACGCTGTCCGAACCGAAACCCGATACAACGCTTAGCGGTGGATCACTCGGCTCGTGCGTCGATGAAGAACGCAGCTAGCTGCGAGAACTAATGTGAATTGCAGGACACATTGATCATCGACACTTTGAACGCACTTTGCGGCCCCGGGTTCCTCCCGGGGCTACGTCTGTCTGAGGGTCGCTTGTCAATCAATCGCACTTCGCTGGCCTCCGGGCGGCGTCGAGCGCGGCTGGGGTGTCGCAGAGGCGCCGTCCTCTCTGTCCCCCTAAGTGCAGACTCAGAGCAATCCGCGTCGGAGAGATCGACCTCTGGGTGCCGACGTTCACACGTAGGCACCGCCCGCTCCCTCACTGGCCCAGCCTCCTCGGGGTCGCCGGCACGGCTGTCATCGGGTTGTCGGAAAGAGAACGTGACTGCCACGCTGCCGGGGACCGTGTGTGCCTTCCCTTCGGCTTGGGCCAGGGTCGAATCTCTTGTCGATTTGTGGCATCCTCCTCCACGGGAAGGATCCGCAGTGTTGGAACGGTTCGGGTGCTCCGGCACTAAAGAGTGTGTGAGAAAGAGAAGTGGAGCGACTGTCTGCTGGTGGTCCTCTGACTTTGCCTGGTTGCGGTCCTTGCTGGTTTGCCTGAAGGTGGTTGGCCCCCTGGCTGTGTTCAGTGCCGTCTGGTGGAGGACGTGCAGCTTGACGCGTGTGTGAGGCTTCATGCCTGGATCCGTGCTGTTGTCTGGTTGTGCCTTTCATTCCCCGGGTGCTCGAAGTGCCCGTGGGTGCTTGCAGTGTCTCGCCTCTTAGGACTCCGTGGCGGTTAGGGACGTTGCTTGTGTTGTGCTGGAGCCTGGTCTCCTTCCACACTCC
>NW_027649941.1:95000-120000 GCF_965287045.1 Carcharhinus amblyrhynchos | reverse complement strand
TTGCCTGGAGCAGGAGGGAAAACATTAACCAGTCGGTCTTGGTGCCTGGAGCAGGAGGGAAACCATTAACCAGTCGGACATAGTCCCTGCAGAAGCTGGGGGGAACACGTTAACCAGTAGGACTTAGTCTGTGGAGAAGCCGGGGCAAAACATGAACCAACCGTGGGGAAAACATTAACCAGTCGGGCAAAACATTAACCAGTCGGGCAAAACATTAACCAACCGGGGAAAACATGAACCAACCGGGGGAAAACATGAACCAGTGGGACTTGGCCACTGGCTGGATGGGCAAATCATTCAGCGACCGTGGGGGAAGCTTGAACCAATGACGGGGAAAACATTAACCGGTGGGAATTGGTCCCTGGAAAAGCAGGGGCAAAACACTAACCAGTCGGGCTGACTGCCTGGAGCAGAAGGGAAAGCACTTACCAGTTGGACATGGTGCCTGCAGAAGCTTGGGGAAAGGACGGACCAGTCGGACTTAGTCTCTGGAGAAACAGGGGCAAAGCATTAACCAACCGAGGGCAAAACATTAACCAGTCGAGGAAAACATGAACCACTGCGGCAAAACATTAACCAGTCGGGCAAAACATTAACCACTCGGGCAAAACATTAACCAGTCGGGCAAAACATTAACCACTCGGGCAAAACATTAACCAGTCGGGCAAAACATTGACCAACTGGGCAAAACATTAATCAGTCGGGGAAAACATTAACCAACTGGGCAAAACATTAACCACTCGGGCCCAACATGAACCCGGGGGACTTGGGCTCTGCCTGGATGGGCCACACATGATGCAACGGTGGGGAAAGCATGAACCGACCGTGGGGATACCATTAACCAGTTGGACCTAGCCCCTGGAGAACCGTGGGAAAGAGATCAACCACTTGGGCTTGGTCCCTGGAGAACCGAGGGGAAAACATTAACCAGTTGACCATAGTCCCTGCAGAAGCAGGGGCACAGCATCCACCATCCGTGGGGAATACCTCAACCAGTCTTGCCGAACATTAACCAGTCGGGCAAAACATTAACCAACTGGGCAAAACATTAACCAGTCGTGCAAAACATTAACCACTCGGGCAAAACATTAACCAGTCGGGCAAAACATTAACCAGCTGGGGAAAACATTAACCACTCGGGCCAAACATGAACCTGGGGGACTTGGGCTCTGCCTGGATGGGCCACACGTGATGCAACGGTGGGGAAAGCATGAACCAACCGTGGGGAAAACATTAACCAGTTGGACCTAGCCCCTGGAGAACCGTTGGGGGAAAGATGAACCAGTTGGGCTTGGTCCCTGGAGAACCGAGGGGAAAACATTCACCAGTTGGCCATAGTCCCAAGAGAAGCAGGGGCACAGCATCCACCAACCGTCGGGAAAACATGAACCAGTCGGGCAAAACATTAACCACTCGGGCAAAACATTAACCAGCCGGGCAAAACATTAACCAACTGGGGAAAACATTAACCAGTCGGGCAAAACATGAAGCAGTGCGACTTGGGCTCTGCCTGGCTGGGCCACACATTCAGCCACGGTGGGGAAAGCATGAACCAACCGTGAGGAAAACATTAAGCAGTCGGACCTTGTCCCTGGAGGAACGAGGGGAAAACATTAACCAGTTGGCCGTAGTCCCTGGAGAAGCAGGGGCAAAACATGAACCAGTCGGACCTTGTCCCTGGAGAAGCGAGGGGAAAACACTCATCAGTTGGCCCGAGTCCCTGGAGAAGCATGGGCGCCGCATCAACCATCCGCGGGGAAAACATTAACCAGTCGGGCAAAACATTAACCAGTCGGGCAAAACATTAACCAGTCGGGCAAAACATTAACCAACCGGGCAAAACATTAACCAGTGGGGCTTAGGGTCCCGCTGGGCGGGCAAAACATGAAACAGCGGTGGGGAAGGCATGGACCAACCACGGGGAAGTCATTCAGCAGTGGGACTGGGTCCCTGGAGGAGCAGGGGGGGAAAACATTGACCCGTCGGGCCTGGTCCCTGGAGAAGCGAAGGGGAAAACATTAACCAGTGGTGCTTCGTCCCTGGAGAACCGACGGGAAAACGGTAACCAGTTGGGCTCGCTCCCTGTAGAAGCAGGGGCAAAACGTCAGCCAACCGTGGGGAAAACATTAACCAGCCGGGCAAAACATGAACCACTCGGGCAAAACATTAACCAACTGGGGAAAACATTAACCAGTCGGACAAAACATTAACCAGTCGGACAAAACATTAATCAGTGGGGCTTAGGGTCTGGCTGGGTGGGCAAAACATGAAACAAGGGTGGGGAAGGCACGAACCAACCATGGGAAAGTCATTAAACAGTGGGACTTGGTCCCCGGAGAAGCAGGGGGAAAACACTAACCAGTCGGGCCTCGTCCCTGGAGAACCGAGGGGAAAACATGAACCGGGTGGCCATAGTCCCTGGAGAAGCAGGGGCACAGCATCAACCATCCTTGGGAAAACATTAACCAGTCGGGCAAAACATTCACCAGTCGGGGAAAACATTAACCAGTCGGGCAAAACATTCACCACTTGGGCAAAACATTAACCAGTCGGACAAAACATTAACCAACCGGGCAAAACATTAACCAGTGGGGCTTAGGGTCTGGCTGGGTGGGCAAAACATGAAACAAGGGTGGGGAAGGCACGAACCAACCATGGGAAAGTCATTAAACAGTGGGACTTGGTCCCCGGAGAAGCAGGGGGAAAACACTAACCAGTCGGGCCTCGTCCCTGGAGAACCGAGGGGAAAACATTAACCGGGTGGCCATAGCCCCTGGAGAAGCAGGGGCACAGCATCAACCATCCTTGGGAAAACATTAACCAGTCGGGCAAAACATTCACCAGTCGGGGAAAACATTAACCAGTCGGGCAAAACATTAACCACTTGGGCAAAACATTAACCAGTCGGACAAAACATTAACCAACCGGGCAAAACATTAACCAGTGGGGCTTAGGGTCTGCCTGGGTGGGCAAATCGTGAAACAACGGTGGGGACGGCATGAACCAACCACGGGGAAGTCATCAAACAGTGGGACTTGGTCCCTGGAGGAGCAAGGGGGAAAACATTCACCAGTCGGGCCTGGTCCCTGGGGAAGTGAAGCGTAAAACATGAACCAGTTGTGCTTGGTCCCTGGAGAGCCGAGGGGAAAACGTTAACCCGTTGGGCTCGCTCCCTGGAGAAGCAGGGGCAAAACGTCAGCCAGCCGTGGGGAAAACATTAACCAGCAGGGCAAAACATTAACCAGTCGGGGAAAACATTAACCAACTGGGCAAAACATTAACCAGTTGGGCAAAACATTAACCACTCGGGCAAAACATTAACCAACCGGGCAAAACATTAACCAGTGGGGCTTAGGGTCTCGCTGGGTGGGCCAAACATGGATCAACGGTGGGGAAGGCATGGACCAAGCATGGGGAAGTCATTCAACAGTGGGACTAGGTCCCTGGAGGAGCAGGGGGGAAAACATTCACCCGTCGGGCCTGGTGCCTGGAGAACCGAGGGGAAAACATGAACCAGTGGTGCTTGGTCCCTGGAGAACCGAGGGGAGAACATTAACCAGTGGGGCTCGCTCCCTGGAGAAGCAGGGGCGAAACGTTAGCCAACCGTGGGGAAAACATGAACCAGTCGGGCAAAACATTAACCAGTTGGGCAAAACATTAACCAGTTGGGCACAACATTAACCACTCGGGCAAAACATTAACCAGTGGGGCTTAGGGTCTCGCTGGGTGCGCCAAACATGGAACAACGGTGGGGCAGGCATGGACCAACCATGGGGAAGTCATTCAACAGTGGGACTTGGTCCCTGGAGGAGCCGGGGGGATAACATTCACCCGTCGGGCCTGGTCCCTGGAGAAGCGAAGGGGAAAGCATGAACCAGTGGTGCTTCGTCCCTGGAGAACCGAGGGGAAAACATGAACCCGTTGGGCTCGCTCCCTGGAGAAGCAGGGGCAAAACGTTTGCCAGCCGTGGGGAAAACATTAACCAGTAGGGCAACACATTAACCACTCGGGCAAAACATTAACCAGTTGGGCAAAACATTAACCAGTCGGACAAAACATTAACCAACCGGGCAAAACATTAACCAGTGGGGCTTGGGGTCTGTCTGGGTGGGCAAATCGTGAAACAACGGTGGGGACGGCATGAACCATCCATGGGGAAGTCATCAAACAGTGGGACTTGGTCCCTGGAGGAGCAAGGGGGAAAACATTCACCAGTCGGGCCTGGTCCCTGGGGAAGTGAAGCGGAAAACATTAACCAGTTGTGCTTGGTCCCTGGAGAGCCGAGGGGAAAACATTAACCCGTTGGGCTCGCTCCCTGGAGAAGCAGGGGCAAAACGTTAGCCAGCCGTGGGGAAAACATTAACCAGTCGGGGAAAACATTAACCAACTGGGCAAAACATTAACCAGTCGGACAAAACATTAACCAACCGGGCAAAACATTAACCCGTGGGGCTTAGGGTCTGCGTGGGTGGGCAAATCGTGAAACAACTGTGGGGACGGCATGAACCAACCATGGGGAGGTGATTAAACAGTGGGACTTGGTCCCTGGAGGAGCAGGGGGAAAACATTCACCCGTCGGGCCTGGTGCCTGGAGAACCGAGGGGAAAACATGAACCAGTGGTGCTTGGTCCCTGGAGAACCGAGGGGAAAACGTTAACGAGTTGGGCTTGCTCCCTGGAGAAGCAGGGGCGAAACATGAACCAACCGCGGGCAAAACATTAACCAGCCGGGCAAAACATTAACCAGTCGGGCAAAACATTAACCAACCGGGCAAAACATTAACCAGTGGGGCTTAGGGTCTGTCTGGGTGGGCAAATCGTGAAACAAAGGTGGGGACGGCACGAACCAACCTTGGGGAAGTCATTAAACAGTGGGACTTGGTCCCTGGAGGAGCAGGGGGAAAACATTCACCCGTCGGGCCTGGTGCCTGGAGAACCGAGGGGAAAACATGAACCAGTGGTGCTTGGTCCCTGGAGAAACGCGGGGAAATCATTAACCAGTTGGGCTTCCTCCCTGGAGAAGCAGGGGCGAGACATGAACCAACCGTGGGCAAAACATTAACCAGTCGGGCAAAACATTAACCAGTCGGGCAAAACATTAACCAGTCGGGGAAAACATTAACCAACTGGGCAAAACATTAACCAGTCGGACAAAACAGTAACCAACCGGGCAAAACATTAACCACTGGGGCTTAGGGTCTGGCTGGGTGGGCAAATCGTGAAACAACGGGTGGGGACGGCATGAACCAACCTTGGGGAAGCCATTACACAGTGGGACTTGGTCCCTGGAGGGGCAGGGGGAAAACATGAACCCGTCGGGCCTGGTGCCTGGAGAACCGAGGGGAAAACATTAACCAGTGGTGCTTGGTCCCTGGAGAACCGAGGGGAAAACATTAACCAGTCGGGCGTGCTCCCTGGAGAAGCAGGGGCGAAACATGAACCAACCGTGGGCAAAACATTAACCAGTCGGGCAAAACATTAACCAGTCGGGGAAAACATTAACCAGTCGGGCAAAACATTAACCAACTGGGGAAAACATTAACCAACCGGGCAAAACATTAACCAGTGGGGCTTAGGGTCCGTCTGGTTGGGCAAATCATGAAACCACGGTGGGGACGGCATGAACCAACCATGGGGAAGTCATTCAACAGTGGGACTTGGTCCCTGGAGGAGCAGGGGGAAAACATAAACCAGTTCGGCTGGGTGACTGGAGAAGCGCAGGGGAAAACATTAACCAGTGGTGCTTGGTCCCTGGAGAACCGAGGGGGAAACATTAACCAGTCGGGCCTGCTCCCTGGAGAAGCAGGGGCGAAACATGAACCAACCGTGGGCAAAACATTAACCAGTCGGGCAAAACATTAACCAACTGGGCAAAACATTAACCAGTCGGACAAAACATTAACCAGTCGGGCAAAACGTTAACCGGTCGGGCTTAGGGTCTGTCTGGGTGGGCAAATCGTCAGAGAACGGTGGGGACGGCATGAACCAACCTTGGGGAAGTCATTCAACAGTGGGACTTGGTCCCTGGAGGAGCAGGGGGGAAAACATGAACCCGTCGGGCCTGGTGCCTGGAGAACCGAGGGGAAAACATTAACCAGTGGTGCTTGGTCCCTGGAGAACCGAGGGGAAAACATTAACCAGTTGGGCGTACTCCCTGGAGAAGCAGGGGCAAAACGTTAGCCAGCCGTGGGGAAAACATTAACCAGTAGGGCAAAACATTAACCAGTCGGGCAAAACATTAACCAACTGGGCAAAACATTAACCAGTCGGACAAAACATTAACCAGTCGGGCAAAACGTTAACCGGTCGGGCTTAGGGTCTGTCTGGGTGGGCAAATCGTCAGAGAACGGTGGGGACGGCATGAACCAACCTTGGGGAGGTCATTCAACAGTGGGACTTGGTCCCTGGAGGAGCAGGGGGGAAAACATTCACCCGTCGGGCCTGGTGCCTGGAGAACCGAGGGGAAAACATGAACCAGTGGTGCTTGGTCCCTGGAGAACCGAGGGGAAAACATTAACCAGTTGGGCGTACTCCCTGGAGAAGCAGGGGCAAAACGTTAGCCAGCCGTGGGGAAAACATTAACCAGTAGGGCAAAACATTAACCAGTCGGGCAAAACATTAACCAACTGGGCAAAACATTAACCAGTCGGACAAAACATTAACCAGTCGGGCAAAACGTTAACCGGTGGGGCTTAGGGTCTGTCTGGGTGGGCAAATCGTCAGAGAACGGTGGGGGCGGCATGAACCAACCTTGGGGAAGTCATTCCACAGTGGGACTTGGTCCCTGGCGGAGCAGGGGGGAAAACATTCACCCGTCGGGCCTGGTGCCTGGAGAACCGCGGGGAAAACATTAACCAGTGGTGCTTGGTCCCTGGAGAACCGAGGGGAAAACATTAACCAGTTGGGCGTACTCCCTGGAGAAGCAGCGGCAAAACGTTAGCCAGCCGTGGGGAAAACATTAACCAGCAGGGCAAAACATTAACCAGTCGGGCAAAACATTAACCAACTGGGCAAAACATTAACCAGTCGGACAAAACATTAACCAGTCGGGCAAAACATTAACCGGTGGGGCTTAGGGTCTGTCTGGGTGGGCACATCGTCAGAGAACGGTGGGGACGGCATGAACCAACCTTGGGGAGGTCATTCAACAGTGGGACTTGGTCCCTGGAGGAGCAGGGGGGAAAACATTCACCCGTCGGGCCTGGTGCCTGGAGAACCGAGGGGAAAACATTAACCAGTGGTGCTTGGTCCCTGGAGAACCGAGGGGAAAACATTAACCAGTGGTGCTTGGTCCCTGGAGAACCGAGGGGAAAACATTAACCAGCCGTGGGGAAAACATTAACCAGTAGGGCAAAACATTAACCAGTCGGGCAAAACATTTACCAACTGGGCAAAACATTAACCAGTCGGACAAAACATTAACCAGTCGGGCAAAACATTAACCGGTGGGGCTTAGGGTCTGGCTGGGTGGGCAAATCGTGAGACAAAGGGTGGGGACGGCATGAACCAACCTTGGGGAGGTCATTCAACAGTGGGACTTGGTCCCTGGAGGAGCAGGGGGGAAAACATTCACCCGTCGGGCCTGGTGCCTGGAGAACCGAGGGGAAAACATTAACCAGTGGTGCTTGGTCCCTGGAGAACCGAGGGGAAAACATTAACCAGTTGGGCTTGCTCCCTGGAGAAGCAGGGGCGAAACATGAACCAACCGTGGGCAAAACATTAACCAGCCGGGCAAAACATTAACCAGTCGGGCAAAACATTAACCGACTGGGGAAACCATTAACCAGTCGGGCAAAACATTAACCAACTGGGCAAAACATGAACCAGTGGGGCTTAGGGTCTGGCTGGGTGGGCAAATCGTGAAACAACGGTGGGGAAGGCATGAACCAAACATGGGGAAGTCATGACAAAGTGGGGCTTGGTCCCTGGAGGAGCAGGGGGAAAACATTCACCCGTCGGGCCCTGTCCCTGGAGAAGCGAAGGGGAAAACATTATCCAGTGGTGCTTGGTCCCTGGAGAACCGAGGGGAGAACATTAACCAGTTGGGCTTGCTCCCTGGAGAAGCAGGGGCGAAACATGAACCAGCCGTGGGCAAAACATTAACCAGTGGGGCAAAACATTAACCAGTCGGGCAAAACATTAACCAACTGGGGAAAACATTAACCAGTCGGGCAAAACATTAACCAACCCGGCAAAACATTAACCAGTGGGGCTTAGGGTCCGTCTGGTTGGGCAAATCATGAAACAACGGTGGGGACGGCATGAACCAACCATAGGGACGTCATTCAACAGTGGGACTTGGTCCCTGGAGGAGCAGGGGGAAAACATAAACCAGTTGGGCTGGGTGACTGGAGAAGCGCAGGGGAAAACATTAACCAGTGGTGCTTGGTCCCTGGAGAACCGAGGGGGAAACATTAACCAGTCGGGCCTGCTCCCTGGAGAAGCAGGGGCGAAACATGAACCAACCGTGGGCAAAACATTAACCAGTCGGACAAAACATTAACCAGTCGGGCAAAACGTTAACCGGTGGGGCTTAGGGTCTGTCTGGGTGGGCAAATCGTCAGAGAACGGTGGGGACGGCATGAACCAACCTTGGGGAAGTCATTCAACAGTGGGACTTGGTCCCTGGAGGAGCAGGGGGGAAAACATTCACCCGTCGGGCCTGGTGCCTGGAGAACCGAGGGGAAAACATTAACCAGTGGTGCTTGGTCCCTGGAGAACCGAGGGGAAAACATTAACCCGTTGGGCGTACTCCCTGGAGAAGCAGGGGCAAAACGTTAGCCAGCCGTGGGGAAAACATTAACCAGTAGGGCAAAACATTAACCAGTCGGGCAAAACATTTACCAACTGGGCAAAACATTAACCAGTCGGACAAAACATTAACCAGTCGGACAAAACATTAACCGGTGGGGCTTAGGGTCTGTCTGGGTGGGCAAATCGTCAGAGAACGGTGGGGACGGCATGAACCAACCTTGGGGAGGTCATTCAACAGTGGGACTTGGTCCCTGGAGGAGCAGGGGGGAAAACATTCACCCGTCGGGCCTGGTGCCTGGAGAACCGAGGGGAATACATTAACCACTGGTGCTTGGTCCCTGGAGAACCGAGGGGAAAACATTAACCAGTTGGGCGTTCTCCCTGGAGAAGCAGGGGCAAAACGGTAGCCAGCCGTGGGGAAAACATTAACCAGCAGGGCAAAACATTAACCAGTCGGGGAAAACATTAACCAACTGGGCAAAACATTAACCAGTCGGACAAAACATTAACCAGTCGGGCTAAACATTAACCGGTGGGGCTTAGGGTCTGTCTGGGTGGGCAAATCGTGAGAGAACGGTGGGGAAGGCATGAACCAAACATGGGGAAGTCATGACACAGTGGGGCTTGGTCCCTGGAGGAGCAGGGGGAAAACATGAACCCGTCGGGCCTGGTGCCTGGAGAACCGAGGGGAAAACATGAACCACTGGTGCTTGATCCCTGGAGAACCGAGGGGAAAACATTAACCCGTTGGGCTTGCTCCCTGGAGAAGCAGGGGCGAAACATGAACCAACCGTGGGCAAAACATTAACCAGTGGGGCAAAACATTAACCAGTCGGGCAAAACATTAACCAACTGGGGAAAACATTAACCAGTCGGGCAAAACATTAACCAACCCGGCAAAACATTAACCAGTGGGGCTTAGGGTCTGGCTGGGTGGGCAAATCGTGAATCCACGGTGGGGACGGCATGAAACAACCATGGGGAAGTCATTAAAGAGTGCGGCTTGGTCCCTGGAGAAGCAGGGGGAAAACATGAACCCGTCGGGCCTGGTGCCTGGAGAACCGAGGGGAAAACATGAACCACTGGTGCTTGATCCCTGGAGAACCGAGGGGAAAACATTAACCCGTTGGGCTTGATCCCTGGAGAAGCAGGGGCGAAACATGAACCAACCGTGGGCAAAACATTAACCAGTCGGGCAAAACATTAACCAGTCGGGCAAAACATTAACCAACTGGGGAAAACATTAACCAGTCGGGCAAAACATTAACCAACCTGGCAAAACATTAACCAGTGGGGCTTAGGGTCTGGCTGGGTGGGCAAATCGTGAATCCACGGTGGGGACGGCATGAAACAACCATGGGGAAGTCATTAAAGAGTGCGGCTTGGTCCCTGGAGAAGCAGGGGGAAAACATGAACCCGTCGGGCCTGGTGCCTGGAGAACCGAGGGGAAAACATGAACCACTGGTGCTTGATCCCTGGAGAACCGAGGGGAAAACATTAACCCGTTGGGCTTGCTCCCTGGAGAAGCAGGGGCGAAACTTGAACCAACCGTGGGCAAAACATTAACCAGTCGGGCAAAACATTAACCAGCCGGGCAAAACATTAACCAACCGGGCAAAACATTAACCAGTGGGGCTCACGGTCTGGCTGGGTGGGCAAAACGTGAATCCACGGTGGGGACGGCATGAACCAAGCATGGGGAAGTCATTCAACTGTGGGACTTAGTCCCTGGAGAAGCGAAGGGGAAAACCTTAACCAGTCGGGCTTGCTCCCTTGCAGAAGCAGGGGCAAAACGTTCACCAGTCGGGCCTGGCCCCTGGAGAAGCGAAGGGGAAAACATTAGCCAGTAGTGCTTGGTCCCTGGAGAACCGAGGGGAAAACATTAACCAGTTGCACTTGCTCCCTGGAGAAGCAGGAGCACAGCATGAACCAACCGTGGGGAAAACATTAACCAGTCGGGCAAAACATGAACCAACCGGGGAAAACATTAACCAGTCGGGCAAAACATTAACCAGTCCGAATTCGGGTCTGGCTGGATGGGCAAAGCATGGAACAACGGTGGGGAAAGCATGATCCAACCACCGGGAAGTCATTCAACTGTGGGACTTGGCCCCTGGAGAAGCAGGGGGAAAACATTAACCAGTCGGGGCTGGGTGCCTGGAGAAGCTGGGGGAAAGCATTAACCAGTTGTGCTTGGTCCCTGGAGAACCGAGGGGAAAGCGTTCAACAGTTGAACAGAGTCCCTGGCGACGCAGGGGCACAGCATCAAACAACCGTGGGGAAAACATTAACCAGTCAGGCCAAACATTAACCAGTCGGGGAAAACATTAACCAACTGGGGAAAACATTAACCAGTCGGACAAAACATTAACCAGTCGGGGAAAACAGGAACCAACTGGGGAAAACATTACCCAGTCGGACAAAACATTAACCAACCGGGCAAAACATTAACCCGTGGGGCTTAGGGCCTGGCTCGATGGGCAAGACATGAACCAGCCGTGGGGAAAACTTGAACCAGTGGGACTTGGAGCCTGGAGAAGCAGGGGGGGGGGTGGATAACATGAACCGGTCGGGGAAAACTTTCACCTCTTCCCCCTTTATCTCTGTGTCCCAGTAAGCTGATTCAGTGTGAATGTAGGCCTTGCTTGTGAGGCGAATCATTCATGTTGACACCTTTAAATATCGATCCCCCCTCTCTCTGCCTGTCTGTCTCTCCCTCTCTCTCACTGTCCCTCTCTCTCAGTAACTTCCCTGCAGTGTTCATGTAAGCCTGACTTCTGACACTTGAGAAACTTTAAAAACTCGCTCTCTCTGCCAGTTCAGGCACAGCTTGAGTGTTCGAGTGAGAGGGGGGGAGGGGTGAGTATTGAAGCAGGTGCAGGCAGCTGTCAACAAAGCTTTGAAGAAACGGCAGGCAATGTTTGTAAACATGCTGAGGGAACGGCAAAGTCAGTGTGTCAGCCAGGTGGGGGAAGGGAGGCTTCCACTTGCTGCTGCTGCTGCTGCTGCTGTTTGGGCCATGACAGTTCCCTTTTTTATTGTACCCTCTGGACAAGCAGGGACAAGACATGAACCTGGTGTACTGAGTCCCTGTAGAAGCGAGAGGAAAACATTCACCAGTCGGATGTGGTCTCCGGAGAAGCAGGGGCAAAACATTAACCAGTCGGAGAAATCATTAACCAGTGGCACTTGGTGCATAGAGAAGCGAGGGGAAAACATTAACCAGCCGGACATCGTCCCTGGAGAAGCCAGGGGACAACATGAACCAGTCGGACTTTGTCTCTGGCGAAGCAGGGGCAAAAGATGAACCAACCGCGGGGGAAAACATTAACCCACCGGGGAAAACATTAACCAGTCGGGGAAAACTTTCACCTCTCCCTCTGTCTCTCTGTGTCCCAGGAAGCTGATCCAGTCTGAATGTAGGCCTTGCTTGTGAGGCGAATCATTCACGTTGACACCTTTGAATATCGATTCCCCCCTCTCTCTCTGCCTGCCTGCCTGCCTGTCTGTCTGTCTGTCTGTCTGCCTGACTCTCTCAGTAACTTCACTTCAATGTGAATGTAAGCCTGACTTCGGACACTTCATCCACTTTAAAAACTCACTCGCTGCCTCTCGCAGTTCCGGCACAGGTCGAGTGCTGGATTGAGTGCGCGGGAGAGGTGAGTGTTGACACAGGTGCAGGTAACTGTCAACAAAGCTTTGAAGAAATGACATGCAGTGTTTGTAAACATGCTGAGGTTATGGGAAGGTCAGTGTATCAGCCAGGTGGGGCAAGGGAGGCTTCCACTTGCCAGGGGAAAACAGTAACCAGCTGCTGCTGCGGTATGGGCAATGGCAGTCCCCCCCTTGGATTTTGTACCCTCTGCACAAGCAGGAGCAAAACATGAACCACTTGGACGTGCTGCCTGGAGCAGAAGGGAAAACATTCACCGCTTAGACTCTGGTCCCTGGGGTCGAAGGGAAGACGTGAAACCAGTTGCACTTAGTCTCCAGAGAAGCAGGGGCAAAACACTCACCAGTCGGGGAAAACATGAACCAGTCGGACCGAGTCCCCGGAGAAGCGGCGGGGAAAGCATTCACCAGGCAGCAGGAGTCCCTGGAGAACCGAGGGGAAAACATTAACCAGTTGGGCTTGGTCCCTGTAGCAGCAGAGGCAAAACATTCACCAGACGGGGAAAACATTAACCAGTCGGGCAAAACATTAACCAGGAAGCCGCAGCCGCTGGTGCATCATGCAAGTCATTAACCAGTCGGTACTTTGTCCCTGGGAGCAGCAGGGAAAGCATAAACCAGCCGGGGAAAACATTAACCAGAAAGCCGCAGCCGCTGCAGCATCGTGGAAGCCATTGACCAGTCGGTACATTGCCCCTGGGAGCAGCAGGGAACACATTAACCAGTCGGGCAAAACATTAACCAGTCGGGCAAAACATTTACCAGAAAGCTGCAGCCGCTGGAGGACCGTGGAAGTCATTAACCAGTCGGTACTTTGTCCCTGGGAGCAGCAGTGAAAACATTGACCCGTCGGGGAAAACATTAAGCAGCAAGCCGCAGCCGCTGGAGGATCGTGGAAGTCATTAACCAGTCGGTACTTTGTCCCTGGGAGCAGCAGGGAACACATTAACCAGTCGGGCAAAACATTAACCAGTCGGGCAAAACATTAACCAGAAAGCTGCAGCCGCTGGAGGATCGTGGAAGTCATTAACCAGTCGGTACTTTGTCCCTGGGAGCAGCAGGGAACACATTAACCAGTCGGGCAAAACATTAACCAGCCGGGCAAAACATTAACCAGAAAGCTGCAGCCGCTGGAGGATCGTGGAAGTCATTAACCAGTCGGTACTTTGTCCCTGGAGCAGCAGTGAAAACAATACCCCGTCGGGCAAAACATTAACCAGAAAGCCGCAGCCGCTGGAGGATCGTGGAAGTCATTAACCAGTCGGTACTTGGTCCCTGGGAGCAGAAGGGAAAACATTAACCAGCCGGGGAGAACATTAAACAGGAAGCCACAGCCGCTGGAGGATCGTGGAAGTCATTAACCAGTCGGTACTTTGTCCCTGGGAGCAGCAGGCAAAACATTAAACCGTCGGGGAAAAGATTGAGCAGCAAGCCGCAGCCGCTGGAGCATCGTGGAAGTCATTAACCAGTCGGTACTTTGTCCCTGGAGCAGCAGGCAAAACATTAACCAGTCGGGCAAAACATTAACCAGAAAGCCGCAGCCGCTGGAGCATCGTGGAAGTCATTAACCAGTCGGTACTTTGTCCCTGGAGCAGCAGGCAAAACATTAACCAGCCGGGGAAAACATTGAGCAGCAAGCCGAAGCCGCTGGAGCATCGTGGAAGTCATTAACCAGTCGGTACTTTGTCCCTGGAGCAGCAGGCAAAACATTAACCAGCCGGGGAAAACATTGAGCAGCAAACCGCAGCCGCTGGAGCATCGTGGAAGTCATTAACCAGTCGGTACTTTGTCCCTGGAGCAGCAGGCAAAACATTAACCAGTCGGGGAAAACATTGAGCAGCAAGCCGCAGCCGCTGGAGCATCGTGGAAGTCATTAACCAGTCGGTACTTTGTCCCTGGAGCAGCAGGCAAAACATTAACCAGCCGGGGAAAACATTGAGCAGCAAGCCGCAGCCGCTGGAGCATCGTGGAAGTCATTAACCAGTCGGTACTTTATCCCTGGAGCAGCAGGCAAAACATTAACCAGTCGGGGAAAACATTGAGCAGCAAGCCGCAGCCGCTGGAGCATCGTGGAAGTCATTAACCAGTCGGTACTTTGTCCCTGGAGCAGCAGGCAAAACATTAACCAGCCGGGGAAAACATTGAGCAGCAAGCCGCAGCCGCTGGAGCATCGTGGAAGTCATGAACCAGTCGGTACTTTGTCCCTGGAGCAGCAGGCAAAACATTAACCAGTCGGGGAAAACATTGAGCAGGAAGCCGCAGCCGCTGGAGCATCGTGGAAGTCATTAACCAGTCGGTACTTTGTCCCTGGAGCAGCAGGCAAAACATTAACCAGTCGGGGAAAACATTGAGCAGGAAGCCGCAGCCGCTGGAGCATCGTGGAAGTCATTAACCAGTCGGTACTTTGTCCCTGGAGCAGCAGGCAAAACATTAACCAGCCGGGGAAAACATTGAGCAGCAAGCC
The DNA here is from genome assembly GCF_965287045.1 of Carcharhinus amblyrhynchos. Taxonomy (NCBI): domain Eukaryota; kingdom Metazoa; phylum Chordata; class Chondrichthyes; order Carcharhiniformes; family Carcharhinidae; genus Carcharhinus; species Carcharhinus amblyrhynchos. The sequence goes on along the minus strand of NW_027649941.1, from coordinate 105,111 downwards.
GCAGCCGCTGGAGCATCGTGGAAGTCATTAACCAGTCGGTACTTTGTCCCTGGAGCAGCAGGCAAAACATTAACCAGTCGGGGAAAACATTGAGCAGCAAGCCGCAGCCGCTGGAGCATCGTGGAAGTCATTAACCAGTCGGTACTTTGTCCCTGGAGCAGCAGGCAAAACATTAACCAGCCGGGTTAAACATTGAGCAGCAAACCGCAGCCGCTGGAGCATCGTGGAAGTCATTAACCAGTCGGTACTTTGTCCCTGGAGCAGCAGGCAAAACATTAACCAGTCGGGGAAAACATTGAGCAGCAAGCCGCAGCCGCTGGAGCATCGTGGAAGTCATTAACCAGTCGGTACTTTGTCCCTGGAGCAGCAGGCAAAACATTAACCAGCCGGGGAAAACATTGAGCAGCAAGCCGCAGCCGCTGGAGCATCGTGGAAGTCATTAACCAGTCGGTACTTTGTCCCTGGAGCAGCAGGCAAAACATTAACCAGCCGGGGAAAACATTGAGCAGCAAGCCGCAGCCGCTGGAGCATCGTGGAAGTCATTAACCAGTCGGTACTTTGTCCCTGGAGCAGCAGGCAAAACATTAACCAGTCGGGGAAAACATTGAGCAGGAAGCCGCAGCCGCTGGAGCATCGTGGAAGTCATTAACCAGTCGGTACTTTGTCCCTGGAGCAGCAGGCAAAACATTAACCAGTCGGGGAAAACATTGAGCAGGAAGCCGCAGCCGCTGGAGCATCGTGGAAGTCATTAACCAGTCGGTACTTTGTCCCTGGAGCAGCAGGCAAAACATTAACCAGCCGGGGAAAACATTGAGCAGCAAGCCGCAGCCGCTGGAGCATCGTGGAAGTCATTAACCAGTCGGTACTTTGTCCCTGGAGCAGCAGGCAAAACATTAACCAGTCGGGGAAAACATTGAGCAGCAAGCCGCAGCCGCTGGAGCATCGTGGAAGTCATTAACCAGTCGGTACTTTGTCCGTGGAGCAGCAGGCAAAACATTAACCAGTCGGGGAAAACATTGAGCAGCAAGCCGCAGCCGCTGGAGCATCGTGGAAGTCATTAACCAGTCGGTACTTTGTCCCTGGAGCAGCAGGCAAAACATTAACCAGTCGGGGAAAACATTGAGCAGCAAGCCGCAGCCGCTGGAGCATCGTGGAAGTCATTAACCAGTCGGTACTTTGTCCCTGGAGCAGCAGGCAAAACATTAACCAGCCGGGGAAAACATTGAGCAGCAAGCCGCAGCCGCTGGAGCATCGTGGAAGTCATTAACCAGTCGGTACTTTGTCCCTGGAGCAGCAGGCAAAACATTAACCAGTCGGGGAAAACATTGAGAAGCAAGCCGCAGCCGCTGGAGCATCGTGGAAGTCATTAACCAGTCCGAACTTTGTCCCTGGAGCAGCACGGAAAACATTAACCAGTGGCGGAAAGCATGAAGCAGTCGGAGAAAACATTAACCACCAACGCCGCAGCCGCTGGAGCGTCGGGCAAGTCATTAACCCGTCGAAATTTGGTCCCTGGAGCAGCGGGGAAAACATTAACCAGTTGGGGACAACATTAACCAGTCGGGGACAGCATTAACCAGTGCATAGTTTGTCGACCTGTAGGCGGCGCTCTGGAAGGACCTGCCGCCCGGGGGGTGGCGTTTCGGGGACGGGGAGACCCCCAGCAAGGCGGCCTGGCCGTTGGAATTGAGAAAAAATGCTTCTTAAAAAAGAACCGTGGTCGGCTAAGGGAGTCAATTTGACCAGCCATACCGCCGGCGGAGCCTCCTCGGCGGTAGGACTACCGGAGGGTTTCCCGCTGACGTAAGCGAAGGCCGATTGCGGTCAGGTGGGTTGGCGGGGTACCTGCAGATTAGTAGGAGGGCGAAAACGGTGGGAAAACATTAACCAGTTTTGGAGATCCAAGGAAGTACACGGCCGAGAGTGAGAAGTGGTCCCCGACCGAGGTCCCATGTCTGCTGGGGCCGCCACGGGCTGCCGCCCCGACGGCCATTCGGCCGGAATGGGCTAGTATTTTCCCGAATTTCTAGCTCTTTCTCCGGCTTGTTTGGCCGTGCGGAAAGCGGCTGCCTGGTGGCCAGCGGCAGACAGGGAAGCCCTCCCCTCGCGTAAGGGACCCGAGGAGCCCCGGAGGCACCCGGGGAGGGGGACCGGCGGCGGCCGGAACGGAGGAGTAGCCAGCCCGCGGAGTATGGAGCTGGTGAAACTCATTAACCAGTTGGGACTTAGTCTCTGGCACAGAGACGGTCCAGCCAGCCAGCTGGTGTGAGGCACCCGATCTGCCCGGTGGTAGCCGGGGAGAAGCACTGCCAGCAGGGGCAACAGTTGAGCAAAAGCCCGCGGTGTATGGACCCTGTGTAACTCCTTAACCAGTTCGGATTTCGTCTCTGGCAGAGAGACGGTCCAGCCTGCCAGCTGGTGTGAGGCACCCGATTTGCCCGGTGGCAGACGGGGAGAAGCACCGCTGGCACGGGCAACATTTGAAAATCAGCCCGCGGTGTATGGACCCTGTGTAACTCATTAACCAGTTTGGACTTAGTCTCTGGCAGAGAGATGGTCCAGCCAGCTGGTGTGAGCGGCCCGGTGTGCCCTGCCGCCCGGGGGGTGACGTCCCTGGGACGGGGAGACCCCCAGCAAGGCGGCCTGGCCGTTGGAATTGAGAAAAAATGCTGTTTAAAAAAGAACCGTGGTCGGCTAAGGGAGTCAATTTGACCAGCCATACCGCCGGCGGAGCCTCCTCGGCGGTAGGACTACCGGAGGGTTTCCCGCTGACGTAAGCGAAGGCCGATTGCGGTCAGGTGGGTTGGCGGGGTACCTGCAGATTAGTAGGAGGGCGAAAACGGTGGGAAAACATTAACCAGTTTTGGAGATCCAAGGAAGTACACGGCCGAGAGTGAGAAGTGGTCCCCGACCGAGGTCCCATGTCTGCTGGGGCCGCCACGGGCTGCCGCCCCGACGGCCATTCGGCCGGAATGGGCTAGTATTTTCCCGAATTTCTAGCTCTTTCTCCGGCTTGTTTGGCCGTGGGGAAAGCGGCTGCCTGGTGGCCAGCGGCAGACAGGGAAGCCCTCCCCTCGCGTAAGGGACCCGAGGAGCCCCGGAGGCACCCGGGGAGGAGGACCGGCGGCGGCCGGGACGGAGGAGTAGCCAGCCCGCGGAGTACGGAGCTGGTGAAACTCATTAACCAGTTGGGACTTAGTCTCTGGCAGAGAGACGGTCCAGCCAGCTGGTGCGAGGCACCCGACTTGACCGGTGGAAGCCGGGAAGAAGCACTGCCAGCAGGGGCAACAGTTGAGCAAAAGCCCGCGGTGTATGGACCCTGTGTAACTCATTAACCAGTTCGGATTTCGTCTCTGGCAGAGAGACGGTCCAGCCTGCCAGCTGGTGTGAGGCACCCGATTTGCTCGGTGGCAGACGGGGAGAAGCACCGCTGGCACGGGCAACATTTGAAAATCAGCCCGCGGTGTATGGACCCTGTGTAACTCATTAACCAGTTTGGACTTAGTCTCTGGCAGAGAGATGGTCCAGCCAGCTGGTGTGAGCGGCCCGGTGTGCCCTGCCGCCCGGGGGGTGACGTCCCTGGGACGGGGAGACCCCCAGCAAGGCGGCCTGGCCGTTGGAATTGAGAAAAAATGCTGTTTAAAAAAGAACCGTGGTCGGCTAAGGGAGTCAATTTGACCAGCCATACCGCCGGCGGAGCCTCCTCGGCGGTAGGACTACCGGAGGGTTTCCCGCTGACGTAAGCGAAGGCCGATTGCGGTCAGGTGGGTTGGCGGGGTACCTGCAGATTAGTAGGAGGGCGAAAACGGTGGTAAAACATTAACCAGTTTTGGAGATCCAAGGAAGTACACGGCCGAGAGTGAGAAGTGGTCCCCGACCGAGGTCCCATGTCTGCTGGGGCCGCCACGGGCGGCCGCCCCGACGGCCATTCGGCCGGAATGGGCTAGTATTTTCCCGAATTTCTAGCTCTTTCTCCGGCTTGTTTGGCCGTGGGGAAAGCGGCTGCCTGGTGGCCAGCGGCAGACAGGGAAGCCCTCCCCTCGCGTAAGGGACCCGAGGAGCCCCGGAGGCACCCGGGGAGGAGGACCGGCGGCGGCCGGGACGGAGGAGTAGCCAGCCCGCGGAGTACGGAGCTGGTGAAACTCATTAACCAGTTGGGACTTAGTCTCTGGCAGAGAGACGGTCCAGCCAGCTGGTGCGAGGCACCCGACTTGACCGGTGGAAGCCGGGAAGAAGCACTGCCAGCAGGGGCAACAGTTGAGCAAAAGCCCGCGGTGTATGGACCCTGTGTAACTCATTAACCAGTTCGGATTTCGTCTCTGGCAGAGAGACGGTCCAGCCTGCCAGCTGGTGTGAGGCACCCGATTTGCCCGGTTGGAGCCGGGGAGAAGCACCGCTGGCACGGGCAACATTTGAAAATCAGCCCGCGGTGTATGGACCCTGTGTAACTCATTAACCAGTTTGGACTTAGTCTCTGGCAGAGAGATGGTCCAGCCAGCTGGTGTGAGGGGCCCGGTTTGCCCGGTGGTAGCCGGGCAGAAGCACTGCTGGCGGGGGCGACAGTTGAAGAAAAGCCCGTGGTGTATGGAGCCGGTGTAACTCATTAACCAGTTTGGACTTAGTCTCTGGCAGAGAGATGGTCCAGCCAGCTGGTGACAGGGGCCCCGATTTGCCCGTTGGTAGCCGGGCAGAAGCACTGCTGGCGGGGGCAACAGTTGAGCAAAAGCCCGCGGTGTATGGACCCTGTGTAACTCATTAACCAGTTCGGATTTCGTCTCTGGCAGAGAGACGGTCCAGCCTGCCAGCTGGTGTGAGGCACCCGATTTGCCCGGTGGTAGCCGGGTAGAAGCACCGCTGGCACGGGCAACATTTGAAAATCAGCCCGCGGTGTATGGACCCTGTGTAACTCATTAACCAGTTTGGACTTAGTCTCTGGCAGAGAGATGGTCCAGCCAGCTGGTGTGAGGGGCCCGGTTTGCCCGGTGGTAGCCGGGCAGAAGCACTGCTGGCGGGGGCGACAGTTGAAGAAAAGCCCGTGGTGTATGGAGCCGGTGTAACTCATTAACCAGTTTGGACTTAGTCTCTGGCAGAGAGATGGTCCAGCCAGCTGGTGACAGGGGCCCCGATTTGCCCGGTGGTAGCCGGGCAGAAGCACTGCTGGCGGGGGCAACAGTTGAAAAAAAGCCCGCGGTGTATGGTGCCGGTGTAACTCATTAACCAGTTTGGACTTAGTCTCTGGCAGAGAGATGGTCCAGGGGTACTTCGGGCCTTTGAAAAAAAATGCACCTCAGGGTGCGGTGGTCCCACCGAATTTGAGGCTCCCTGAGCGGTCAGAGCAAGGAGCAGGAGCGCGGTGGGAAGTCTATGGGGCAGATCCGGTCGGCGAACCGGGCCCAGAGTGCGTGGTTTCCGGCAGAGGCCGGCGGGTCAGTCCCTTGGGACTAGTCTCCGGCAATTTCCAGCAGAGCTTCAGGGAGGCTGGTTAATGGTTTGCCGGACGGAAGTCTATGGGGCAGATCCGGTCGGCGAACCGGGGACACAGTGCGTGGTTTCCCGCAGAGGTCGGAGGGTCAGTCCCTTGGAGGTATCCGCAGGCAATTCCCAGCACAGCTGCTGGGAGGCTGGTTAATGGTTTGTCCTCGGGAGCCTCCATGAAGGTTCGACAGATCCGGTTTGCGGGCCTCCCAGGCACCTTCCCCGGTAGGACTACCGGGGACACCCCGCCCAGGTGGCCACCAGCCATTTCTGGATAGGTGGGTTGGCGGGGTGCCCGGAGATTTTCGGGAACTCGTTTTTCAGAACATTTTTGGTCAATGGGAGTGACTGAAAAAGATACCCAGGAAAGTGTTACTTCGCGGATGGGGACTTTGGGCAAATATAAGTCCTTTTGAAGTGCACTCAAGTGTCTGATGGGTCGCCAGACACTTTGTCATTTTTTCGAAAATTCCTGGGTTTGTTCTGGAAAACGGCTAGAGTTGCCTGGCCGGTGGTGACTCTAGTCAGATATATATATTATAGGCTAGTATATATATCAATAAACAATTGTCGGGTGGTCGTGCAGACGCCTTGTCAATGGTTTATTTAGCAAAATGCACTTTGGGCGAAGAGTGCTGGCACTTCGGGTGCAGAGTGCCGAGTTCCTACGCACGCCGGGCAACACGAGAAAGCAGTGCGTTAGCCAACGGAACTGGAGTGTCCACAGTTCCATGCCTATAAGCTTGCACCTATAGGCTCGAGGTCAAGGCACTTTTGGGGCAGAGTGCCTGCACTTTGAGAGGGCAAAGTGCAAAGTTCTTTTCGCTGGCTTGCTTTCCATGCGGCTTTGGGGGAATCTGGAAGCGGTTCCAGTTCTAAGCCGAAAACTAACGGACCTAATGGCTCGAAATGAAAAAAGGGCACTTTTGGTGCAGAGTGCCAGCACTTTGAGGCAGCAAAGTGCTAAGTTCCTTTTATTTTGCATTCTAAAGAAATGGATTAGATACACAAGAATGCAAGGCAACGCTCGGCGGCCGGCTCGAAACCGTGCGATTGCTTAAGTGGATAATGCTGATGTGACCTGGCGGTCAAAAAGATTCTAAGTCCGAAACTTTGAACCTGACGGCTCGAACGTTTTAACAAAAAGGGCACTTTTGGTGCAGAGTGCCAGCACTTTGAGGCAGCAAAGTGCTAAGTTCCTTTTATTTTGCATTCTAAAGAAATGGATTAGATACACAAGAATGCAAGGCAACGCTCGGCGGCCGGCTCGAAACCGTGCGATTGCTTAAGTGGATAATGGTTATGTGACCTGGCGGTCAAAAAGATTCTAAGTCCGAAACTTTGAACCTGACGGCTCGAACGCTTTAAAAACAAGGGCACTTTTGGTGCAGAGTGCCAGCACTTTGAGGCAGCAAAGTGCCGTGTTCCGTACATGTTGCATTCTAAAGAGATGGATGAGATACATAAGAATGCAAGGCAACGCTCGGCGGCCGGCTCGAAACCGTGCGATTGCTTAACTGGACAATGTCTCAGATATGTGACCTGGCGGTCAAAAGATCCTAAGTCCGAAACTTTGAACCTGACGGCTCGAACGTTTTAAAAACAAGGGCACTTTTGGTGCAGAGTGCCAGCACTTTGAGGCAGCAAAGTGCCGTGTTCCGTACATGTTGCATTCTAAAGAGATGGATGAGATACATAAGAATGCAAGGCAACGCTCGGCGGCCGGCTCGAAACCGTGCGATTGCTTAACTGGACAATGTCTCAGATATGTGACCTGGCGGTCACAGATGCCATCCTCTGGCGTTCGATGGGAACTACGGTGAGCTGGAATGTTCCCCATCGTCGCCTACAAACTCCATGATTGACATTTATTTCACGTCCCTGGTGGTAGGGATCTCAGTGTGGTGGTGTGTGTGTGCGCTGGGGTGCCGTGCTAAGTGGTGACCTCCCGTGCCGACAAGAACTTGTAGGTACTGGGGGGGCCCTTGGCGGCCCATCGTGCATGTAGTTCACGACGCTTGGGTGGCGTGCTAAGTGGTGACCTCCCGTGCCGACAAGCACTTGTAGGTACTGGGGGGGCCCTTGGCGGCCCATCGTGCATGTGCTGCAGACGCTTGGGTGGCGTGCTAAGTGGTGACCTCCCGTGCCGACAAGGACTTGTAGGTACTGGGGGGGCCCTTGGCGGCCCATCGTTCATGTAGTGCATGCCGCTTGGGTGCCGTGCTAAGTGGTGACCTCCCGTGCCGACAAACACTTGTAGGTACTGGGGGGGCCCTTGGCGGCCCATCGTGCGTGTGCTGCAGCCGCTTGGGTGGCGTGCTAAGTGGTGACCTCCCGTGCCGACAAGAACTTGTAGGTACTGGGGGGGCCCTTGGCGGCCCATCGTGCATGCACTGCTGCAGAACGCTGAGAGTTGGCCCTCCGCTGACCCGGATTTCTTCCGGGTGGATGGACGTTGTCGTTTCGTTGTCTGGGAGACCAAGGCGATCCGCGAGTGCACTTCGGTGCAAGAGGCACGTGACGGTTCCTGAAACGGGACAGTGATCGGCACTCACTGCTTGGCGAACCCGTTCTTCAGGCCGTGCAAACCATTTCTCTACCATTACGGCAGGTGTGCAGCACGACACACGGCTCGGCAATGTGGCATTTCCTTTTTGTGGCGTGTTGTGCATCTGCCGTTTCGGCCGGTTGCACCCACTTTTGGTACCTGGGACGAGCACGGTCTTCCTTGTCGGCGAGGGAAGATCGTTGCGCAGGCCGCTCGCCCGGTTCTGACAGCTCAACACAATGGCCTTGTTCCTCCGTGCAGTAGGTGAGTTGGAGGGGGCACCTCCCACCTAACTAACCGCAACCCTAGGGCATCACTGATGCCGGCACGCCCCGCACTCGTTCTTCCTGCGAAGGGGGCTACCATGTTCCGAACAAAAGGGCGAGGAGAGGTGAGCAAATAAGCCCTAGACAAATCCGCACTGAGCTGACAGGAGAGTCTTTCCCGTTCTGATGATAAGCAAAGGGCGGAAACATATATGAAGGAACGCTGGTCGCAAATGAGCCCCGCGGCGGCGGGATTGCGCTTGCATTCCGGGAGGCGTTTGTGTGTCCGTGTCACGGGGGTGGCGCAGCTGCTGCAGTGGTTTTCGAACTCAACTGAGTGGCGGTGTCCAACCCCAGCACGCCACGCACCTGCCCTCCTGCCTTGCATGCGCCGGAAGGTGACTGTGTCAACGGTGGTGGTTCGGCTGCTTGAGTCGTCTGCCGACTCAACTCAGTGGCGTGGTCCGACCCCAGCACGCCACGCACCTGACCGCCTGGCTTGCATCCGAGAAGGCGTTTGTGCGACCCGTGTCACGGCGGCGGCTCAGCTTCCCGAGTGGTCTTCGTACTCAACTCGGTGGCGGGGCTCGACCCCAGCACGACGCGCACCTGTCCTGCTTGCTTGCATCCGAGACGGCGTTTGTGTGTCCCCGTGTCACGGTGGCGGTTCAGCTGCTGCAAGTCGTTGGCGGACTCAACCGAGTGGCGGTGTCCAACACGAGCAGGCCACGCACTTTCGAGTGCTTGCTCGGCTGGCTGGCATCCGAGGGAGGCGTTTGTGTGTCCGTGTCACGGCGGGGGCTCAGCTGCCTGAGTGGTTTCCCAACTCAACTCAGCGGCGGAGTCCAACCCCAGCACGCCACGCACCTGACCTCTTCGTCTGCTGGCCTCCGACAAGCCGCTGTGGTGTGCCCGTGCCAGGGCGTTGGTTCGGCTGCTGCCGGCGTTTGCCCACTCAACCCTGTGGCCTTGGTCCGACCCCAGCACGGCACGCACCTGTCCTGCCCGCTTTAGTCCGGGAAGGCGTTTGTGTGTCCGTGTCACGGCGGCGGTCCAGCTGCTCGAGTGGTGGGCCAAAACTCCGTGCCGTGGCTCGGTCCAACCTCAGCACGCCGCGCACTTGTAACGCTGGCTTGCATCCACCAGGTGGCGCCCGTGTCACGTGGGTGGCGCAGCCGCTCGCAGTCGTTCGCCGACTCAACTCAGTGGCGGTGTCCGGCACCAGCACGGCGGGCTCCTGTTCTCCTTGCATGCATCCGAGTAGGCGTTTGTGCGACCCGTGTCACGGCGGGGGCTCAGCTGCTGGAGTGGTCTCCGGACTCAACTCAGTGGCGGGGTCCAACCCCAGCACGCCGCGCACCTGACCTGCTTGACTTGCATCCCGGGGAGGAGGGCGGTTGTGCGTCCGTGTCACGGCGGTTGGCACAGCTGCTCGAGTGGTCGGTTAACTCAACGCAGTGGCGGTGTCCGTTCACAGCACGTGGACCTCCTATCGATGCTTGCAGCCCCGGAGGTGTGTTCTTTGTGCGTGTGTCTGTGTGCCTCCGTGTAAGGGCCGTGCTTCCGCTGCTGCAGTGGCTAACCCGACTCAACTCACTGGCGGTGCCTCGACACCAGCACGCCACGCACCTGACCTGCTGGCTTGCATCCGAGAAGGCGTTTGTGTGACCGTGTAACGGCGGTGGCTCAGCTGCGCGAGTGGTCTCCGGACTCAACTCGGTGGCGGTGTCCAGCCCCGGCACGCCACGCACCTGACCTGCTTGCTTGCATCCGAGAAGGCGTTTGCGTGTCCGTGTCACGGTGCTGGCTCAGCCTCGTCGAG
>NW_027649941.1:82500-90000 GCF_965287045.1 Carcharhinus amblyrhynchos | reverse complement strand
CACCGGAGACTCCAGAGAACTCTGCCTCTGGCTGTTGTGGCGTGTGACTGGCGTGTGTCGGGCTCCGGCCCTTCGGAAACACGCTGGCACTCGCTGCCCTCGGGCGCCCAGTGCGAGTGGAGACCCCACATTCTTGTCGGTTATTGCCCGGCGGCGGGCAAAGGCGGTCTCGAAAAACCAAGGCCGGTGGACGCCTGGTAGGGGACCAGGCAGGAGAGCTTGACGGGGAGGGTCGTCCCCGGGGCTGCTCGTCCCTTACCAAGGCTGATGCACATCCCACGCGGGTGGGATCCGACACTTTCGCCGTACCCGTCGAACGGGCCTGGTCAGGCACGTCTCGGCACGATCAGCCGCGGCAGGGCAAAGTCGATCTCGGTCCCTCTCGGTTTCAAGCTGTTGCCTGGGGCTCCAGCGCCGAGGGGCAAGCACACGGTCGTTTTGCACGGCGGCAGTTCCAGGTTGCCACGCACGTACGCGATGCCTTCGTTGCTGGAAGTGCTTCGCCACTGGTGTTCACACGGCGCTCTCCCCTCCGTGGGGGTGTCTTTGCCAGCGTCTGCGAGGATGGGGCTCACAGTTTTCGTCACTAAGGTCCGGCCTTGCCTGTTTGGTTACGATGGTATCCTTTCCGTGCATGCTGCTCGGCGGTTTGGATGACAGGGGCAGACACGCGGTGGGAGATGGTGGTGGTGACAGCCACGCACTCACACCCCTTCTGTTGACCGGTCCACTCCTCACCGTTCTAGCTGCACGTTCAGGTGCCTCGGAGCCAGCAGCAGACCGTTCCGCTGACGGGGCCACGCCTACGCTGGACGTCTACCTAGCCCCTCTAGCCGTGTGTGATCCTTTGGCGTCTGCACCCATCCTCAGCCAGGCAGGCGGGGTGTGTGAGCTTCTCTGGGCTGCCCCACCGTGTTCCACGACCGTCCCTGCGTGCCTGTTGCTGGGACCGTCCTCCTCATGCCTGATGCACGGCTTTTGCGGGCTTGACGTGTGTTGACCTTGCCACCGCCATTCAGCATTACGACCGCAGTTTGTAAGGAAGAGAGAGGCTGCGGCGCTCGGGTGCTTGTCTGGAGGCTTGTCGACGGGACCACGGCGAACGGCCACTGTGATCCGCAGGGAGAGGTTCTGGTGCAGTCAGGGGCCAGTTTGTCTCCCACCGTGGTGAAGCTTTGGTCGCTCTATGTCCGTTCTCTCTTCAGGGTATTTGAGGGGTACCTACTTCATGCTCACCACCTCACCGGCTCCCGCGGGTCGAGGGTGGGTGCGAGGTTTAAAGACTCGTTGTCCGTAGGTCGGTCCGGTCTCCTGCGGTCTTGTACCAGTGTCCTCAGCATTCGCGAGCTCGTGCCTGTCCGTGCTGCTGCACGGCTTGCACCCGACTCAAAAGTCTGCTGCCGCCTGGTCCTGACTCTCTAGGCCACCGACCGACGGTGACACCAGAGTACTCTGCCTCTGGCTGTTGCGGGGCGTGACGGCGTGTGTCGGGCTCCGGCCCTACACCCACACGCCGGCACTCTCTGCCCTCGAGCGCCCCGATAGTTTTGAGACCCCACATTCCTTGTCGGTTATTGCCCGGCGGCGGGCAAAGGCGGTCTCATCTCTTAAATGCCAGGCCGGTGGACGCCTGGTAGGGGACCAGGCAGGAGAGCTTGACGGGGAGGGTCGTCCCCGGGGCTGCTCGTCCCTTACCAAGGCTGATGCACATCCCACGCGGGTGGGATCCGACACTTTCGCCGTACCCGTCGAACGGGCCTGGTCAGGCACGTCTCGGCACGATCAGCCGCGGCAGGGCAAAGTCGATCTCGGTCCCTCTCGGTTTCAAGCTGTTGCCTGGGGCTCCAGCGCCGAGGGGCAAGCACACGGTCGTTTTGCACGGCGGCAGTTCCAGGTTGCCACGCACGTACGCGATGCCTTCGTTGCTGGAAGTGCTTCGCCACTGGTGTTCACACGGCGCTCTCCCCTCCGTGGGGGTGTCTTTGCCAGCGTCTGCGAGGATGGGGCTCACAGTTTTCGTCACTAAGGTCCGGCCTTGCCTGTTTGGTTACGATGGTATCCTTTCCGTGCATGCTGCTCGGCGGTTTGGATGACAGGGGCAGACACGCGGTGGGAGATGGTGGTGGTGACAGCCACGCACTCACACCCCTTCTGTTGACCGGTCCACTCCTCACCGTTCTAGCTGCACGTTCAGGTGCCTCGGAGCCAGCAGCAGACCGTTCCGCCGACGGGGCCACGCCTACGCTGGACGTCTGCCTAGCCCCTCTAGCCGTGTGTGATCCTTTGGCGTCTGCACCCATCCTCAGCCAGGCAGGCGGGGTGTGTGAGCTTCTCTGGGCTGCCCCACCGTGTTCCACGACCGTCCCTGCGTGCCTGTTGCTGGGACCGTCCTCCTCATGCCTGATGCACGGCTTTTGCGGGCTTGACGTGTGTTGACCTTGCCACCGCCATTCAGCATTACGACCGCAGTTTGTAAGGAAGAGAGAGGCTGCGGCGCTCGGGTGCTTGTCTGGAGGCTTGTCGACGGGACCACGGCGAACGGCCACTGTGATCCGCAGGGAGAGGTTCTGGTGCAGTCAGGGGCCAGTTTGTCTCCCACCGCGGTGAAGCTTTGGTCGCTCTATGTCCGTTCTCTCTTCAGGGTATTTGAGGGGTACCTACTTCATGCTCACCACCTCACCGGCTCCCGCGAGTCGAGGGTGGGTGCGAGGTTTAAAGACTCGTTGTCCGTAGGTCGGTCCGGTCTCCTGCGGTCTTGTACCAGTGTCCTCAGCATTCGCGAGCTCGTGCCTGTCCGTGCTGCTGCACGGCTTGCACCCGACTCAAAAGTCTGCTGCCGCCTGGTCCTGACTCTCTAGGCCACCGACCGACGGTGACACCAGAGTACTCTGCCTCTGGCTGTTGCGGGGCGTGACGGCGTGTGTCGGGCTCCGGCCCTACACCCACACGCCGGCACTCTCTGCCCTCGAGCGCCCCGATAGTTTTGAGACCCCACATTCCTTGTCGGTTATTGCCCGGCGGCGGGCAAAGGCGGTCTCATCTCTTAAATGCCAGGCCGGTGGACTCCTGGTAGGGGACCAGGCAGGAGAGCTTGACGGGGAGGGTCGTCCCCGGGGCTGCTCGTCCCTTACCAAGGCTGATGCACATCCCACGCGGGTGGGATCCGACACTTTCGCCGTACCCGTCGAACGGGCCTGGTCAGGCACGTCTCGGCACGATCAGCCGCGGCAGGGCAAAGTCGATCTCGGTCCCTCTCGGTTTCAAGCTGTTGCCTGGGGCTCCAGCGCCGAGGGGCAAGCACACGGTCGTTTTGCACGGCGGCAGTTCCGGGTTGCCACGCACGTACGCGACGCCTTCGCTGCTGGAAGTGCTTCGCCACTGGTGTTCACACGGCGTTCTCCCCTCCGTGGGGGTGTCTTTGCCAGCGTCTGCGAGGATGGGGCTCACAGTTTTCGTCACTAAGGTCCGGCCTTGCCTGTTGTGTTACGACGGTATCCTTTCCGTGCATGCTGCTCGGCGGTTTGGATGACAGGGGCAGACACGCGGTGGGAGATGGTGGTGGTGACAGCCACGCACTCACACCCCTTCTGTTGACCGGTCCACTCCTCACCGTTCTAGCTGCACGTTCAGGTGCCTCGGAGCCAGCAGCAGACCGTTCCGCCGACGGGGCCACGCCTACGCTGGACGTCTGCCTAGCCCCTCTAGCCGTGTGTGATCCTTTGGCGTCTGCACCCATCCTCAGCCAGGCAGGCGGGGTGTGTGAGCTTCTCTGGGCTGCCCCACCGTGTTCCACGACCGTCCCTGCGTGCCTGTTGCTGGGACCGTCCTCCTCATGCCTGATGCACGGCTTTTGCGGGCTGACGTGTGTTGACCTTGCCACCGCCATTCAGCATTACGACCGCAGTTTGTAAGGAAGAGAGCGGCTGCGGCGCTCGGGTGCTTGTCTGGAGGCTTGTCGACGGGACCACGGCGAACGGCCACTGTGATCCGCAGGGAGAGGTTCTGGTGCAGTCAGGGGCCAGTTTGTCTCCCACCGTGGTGAAGCTTTGGTCGCTCTATGTCCGTTCTCTCTTCAGGGTATTTGAGGGGTACCTACTTCATGCTCACCACCTCACCGGCTCCCGCGGGTCGAGGGTGGGTGCGAGGTTTAAAGACTCGTTGTCCGTAGGTCGGTCCGGTCTCCTGCGGTCTTGTACCAGTGTCCTCAGCATTCGCGAGCTCGTGCCTGTCCGTGCTGCTGCACGGCTTGCACCCGACTCAAAAGTCTGCTGCCGCCTGGTCCTGACTCTCTAGGCCACCGACCGACGGTGACACCAGAGTACTCTGCCTCTGGCTGTTGCGGGGCGTGACGGCGTGTGTCGGGCTCCGGCCCTACACCCACACGCCGGCACTCTCTGCCCTCGAGCGCCCCGATAGTTTTGAGACCCCACATTCCTTGTCGGTTATTGCCCGGCGGCGGGCAAAGGCGGTCTCATCTCACAATGCCGGACGGGGTGAAGCCTGCTGAGGGGCCAGGCAGGAGAGCCTGACGGGGTGGGTCGTCCCCGGGGCTGCTCGTCCCTTACGCAGGCTGATGCTCAACCCACGCGGGTGGGGTTCGGTATTGTTGCTCTGTTCGTTCGAAAAGGCCTGGTCACACACGTCTTTGAACGATCAGCCGGTGCAGGGCAAAGTCGATCTCGGTCCTTCTCGGTTTCAAGCTGGTGCCCGGGCGTCAGCGCCGAGGGGCAAGCACACGGTCGTTTTGCACGGCGGCAGTACCAGGTTGCAACGCACGTACGCGATGCCTTCGCTGCTGGAAGTGCTTCGCCACTGGTGTTCACACGGCGCTCTCCCCTCCGTGGGGGTGTCTTTGCCAGCGTCTGCGAGGATGGGGCTCACAGTATTCGTCACTAAGGTCCGGCCTTGCCTGTTTGGTTACGACGGTATCCTTTCCGTGCATGCTGCTCGGCGGTTTGGATGACAGGGGCAGACACGCGGTGGGAGATGGTGGTGGTGACAGCCACGCACTCACACCCCTTCTGTTGACCGGTCCACTCCTCACCGTTCTAGCTGCACGTTCAGGTGCCTCGGAGCCAGCAGCAGACCGTTCCGCCGACGGGGCCACGCCTACGCTGGATGTCTGCCTAGCCCCCCTCTAGCCGTGTGTGATCCTTTGGCGTCTGCACTCTCCCTCAGCCAGGCAGGCGGGGTGTGTGAGCTTCTCTGGGCTGCCCCACCGTGTTCCACGGCCGTCCCTGCGTGCCTGTTGCTGGGACCGTCCTCCTCATGCCTGATGCACGGCTTTTGCGGGCTGACGTGTGATGAGCTTGCCACCGCCATTCAGCATTTGACGCTGTGCTCCCGAATAGCTGCGGCTTCTGCGTCTGGCGGCTTGACGACGGACAGGGAACGCCACTGCGTGATTCCGCGGAGAGGTTCTGGTGTAGTCAGGGGCCAGTTTGTCTCCGTCCATGCGGCCGCTTTGGTTATTTAATTGGGTAGGTACCTACTTCATGCTCACCACCTGACCGGCTCCCGTGAGTCGAGGGTGGGTGCGAGGTTTAAAGACTCGTTGTCGTCAGCGGTGCGATCTCCTGCGGTCGTGTGCGAGTGTCGTCAGCATTCGCGAGCTGGTGCCTGTCCGTGCTCAGCACGCTGTGGTCGTCCTGCCGCTTCCCCCTTCCCCAATCCGCTGAGGTTGGGGCGTGCGGGGTCGGCATGCGCCCATAGCAACAGTGCTGTGCTCCACGGCTTGCACCCGACTCGGTCTGCTGCGGCATCTCCTGGACTCTTGAGACCAAGCCGTTACGTGACACCAGTGTACTCTGCCACTGGTCGTTGCGGGCGTGGAGGCCGTTTGACGTGTTTCGGCCCGTCACTCGACACCGTCCACGTTTGCCTTCGAGCGCCTACCATTATGTTGAAACTCCATATCCGTTTGATTATCGCTCGAGGGCGAGTGTCTCTGGGCACTCGCCATGGGACGCGCCAGGATGGGGCTCTCTACCGTCACGTTGGCGGGGGAGCGTTTTGCGCGGTCCAGGGACGGACAAAGGCTGTCAGTCACCGAACGGTGACCTGTCACGCTGTCCGAACCGAAACCCGATACAACGCTTAGCGGTGGATCACTCGGCTCGTGCGTCGATGAAGAACGCAGCTAGCTGCGAGAACTAATGTGAATTGCAGGACACATTGATCATCGACACTTTGAACGCACTTTGCGGCCCCGGGTTCCTCCCGGGGCTACGTCTGTCTGAGGGTCGCTTGTCAATCAATCGCACTTCGCTGGCCTCCGGGCGGCGTCGAGCGCGGCTGGGGTGTCGCAGAGGCGCCGTCCTCTCTGTCCCCCTAAGTGCAGACTCAGAGCAATCCGCGTCGGAGAGATCGACCTCTGGGTGCCGACGTTCACACGTAGGCACCGCCCGCTCCCTCACTGGCCCAGCCTCCTCGGGGTCGCCGGCACGGCTGTCATCGGGTTGTCGGAAAGAGAACGTGACTGCCACGCTGCCGGGGACCGTGTGTGCCTTCCCTTCGGCTTGGGCCAGGGTCGAATCTCTTGTCGATTTGTGGCATCCTCCTCCACGGGAAGGATCCGCAGTGTTGGAACGGTTCGGGTGCTCCGGCACTAAAGAGTGTGTGAGAAAGAGAAGTGGAGCGACTGTCTGCTGGTGGTCCTCTGACTTTGCCTGGTTGCGGTCCTTGCTGGTTTGCCTGAAGGTGGTTGGCCCCCTGGCTGTGTTCAGTGCCGTCTGGTGGAGGACGTGCAGCTTGACGCGTGTGTGAGGCTTCATGCCTGGATCCGTGCTGTTGTCTGGTTGTGCCTTTCATTCCCCGGGTGCTCGAAGTGCCCGTGGGTGCTTGCAGTGTCTCGCCTCTTAGGACTCCGTGGCGGTTAGGGACGTTGCTTGTGTTGTGCTGGAGCCTGGTCTCCTTCCACACTCCGCAGCCCCACCCTCTCCTGCCCTTGTGTTTCCCGGGCGGTGTGCCTGCCTGCACCTGCGTTCAGCTGGACTGAACGGGGTTTCTGAACTGTTGCAGCCGACTCGGCCGTTGCGGTCCTTGCTCTGACGTCTCTGCCCGTGACCTGCTGCTGTCAAGTCCTCTGCGTGTGAAGGTGCTGTCCTGGTCATTGTGCCTTGCCACCGTTTTGCACACCTCTCGGCGAGTACCGCTGCCTCCTGGCTCAGTCCTAGGCTTCTGGCTCTTTCGCTCTGGCCGGCTTTTTCCCCCCCCTCACTCTGGTGAACGCCTTTGCACTGCGAGCCGCCAGCCACTGCTTTCCGTTACCGTGGGAGTGCTGTCACACCTCGCCACGTTGGTTGGTCTGGAAGAGTCGATGTGCCGAGCCCGGTCGTCGGGTGTGCGGGACAGCGTCTCGGGGGCGCACACAGCCCAGTGCCTCGTGACGCACCGTGTGTGGTCAGTGGCTGTGCATCCGCTGTGCAGCCAGGCCATGCACTTTGCGTGCGGGTACGTGTGTTGCCCTGAGCGCTGGAAGGTACGCCTTGAGGAGCGGCC
>NW_027649941.1:50000-77500 GCF_965287045.1 Carcharhinus amblyrhynchos | reverse complement strand
CACAATGGCAAAGTCCCACTGGTTAATGTTTTCCCTGCCGACCATAGAGAATTGGTTAATGAGTTCCATGACCAAAACTGAACTGGTTAATGAGTTGCCATGTGGGCTGGCGGCTGCGCTTGGCTCTAATAAGTGTAGGCGGGCTTAATAAACGCCTAGGGGAGCAATTTGAAAGGGTGGCCGAGTTAAGGAGCGCATAGTTGGGCGTGGGGAGTCAAGTTGGGATCGTTGTGCTTAATCTCCCGTGAACACAATGGCAAAGTCCCACTGGTTAATGTTTTCCCTGCTGACCATAGAGAATTGGTTAATGAGTTCCATGACCAAAACTGAACTGGTTAATGAGTTGCCATGTGGGCTGGCGGCTGCGGTTGGCTCTAATAAGTGTAGGTGGGCTTAATAAACGCCTAAGGGAGCAATTTGAAGAGGTAGCCGAGGGAAAGAGCGCATACCTCGGCCTGAGGAGTGAAGTAGGGGTGGGTGTGTTGTGTAAGTGTGGGGACGGGAGTGTTTGTGGTTTTGTGGCCGGTGTTTTGGGTGCGGTGTACGGGCATGGGTTGAGTGATAGCGGTGGGTGCTGGACGAGTGGCTGAGGCAGCTTGGGGGTTACGTTGGAGTGTGTGGCGGGCTTGTGGGTGCGTTGGGCGGGCAGGAGCGGGGAGGTGAGGGCCAGTGGGAGTGGATGCCTGGAGAAGCAGGGGGAGAAGGTGGGCGATTGGGAGTGAGGCTGTGGGGGGGAGATCAAGCTGTTGGCGGGCTTGTGGGTGCCTTGGACGGGCAGCAGCGGGGAGAAGGCGTGCAGGCAGCGGGGAGAAGACGAACCAGTGGGAGTGGATGCCTGGAGAAGCAGGGGGAGAAGGTGAACCATTGGGAGTCAGTCTCTGGCGGTAGTGGGGGGGGAGATCAAGCTGTTGGCGGGCTTGTGCGCGCCTTGCACGGGCAGCAGCGGGGAGAAGGCGTGCAGGCAGCGGGGAGAAGACGAACCAGTCGGAGTGGATGACTGGACAAGCAGGGGGAGAAGGTGGACCATTGGGAGTCATTCTCTGGCGGTAGCGGGGGGGAGATCAAGCTGTTGGCGGGCTTGTGGGTGCCTTGCACGGGCAGCAGCGGGGAGATGATGAGCCAGTGGGAGTGAGTGCCTGCAGAAGCAGGGGGGAGAAGGTGGACCATTGGGAGTCAGTCTCTGGTGGTAGTGGGGGGGAGATCAAGCTGTTGGCGGGCTTGTGGGTGCCTTGAACGGGCAGCAGCGGGGAGATGATGAGCCAGTGGGAGTGAGTGCCTGCAGAAGCAGGGGGGAGAAGGTGGACCATTGGGAGTCAGTCTCTGGTGGTAGTGGGGGGGAGATCAAGCTGTTGGCGGGCTTGTGGGTGCCTTGCACGGGCAGCAGCGGGGAGATGATGAGCCAGTGGGAGTGGATGCCTGGAGAAGCAGGGGGAGAAGGTGGGCGATTGGGAGTGAGGCTGTGGGGGGGAGATCAAGCTGTTGGCGGGCTTGTGCGTGCCTTGGGCGGGCAGCAGCGTTGAGAAGGCGTGCAGGCAGCGGGCAGAAGACGAACCAGTGGGAGTGGATGACTGGAGAAGCAGGGGGAGCAGGTGGACCATTGGGAGTCAGTCTCTGGCGGTAGTGGGGGGGAGATCAAGCTGTTGGCGGGCTTGTGGGTGCCTTCAACGGCCAGCAGCGGGGAGATGATGAGCCAGTGGGAGTGAGTGCCTGGAGAAGCAGGGGGGAGAAGGTGGACCATTGGGAGTCAGTCTCTGGTGGTAGCGGGGGGGAGATCAAGCTGTTGGCGGGCTTGTGCGCGCCTTGCACGGGCAGCAACGGGGAGATGATGAGCCAGTGGGAGTGAGTGCCTGGAGAAGCAAGGGGGGGCGGGGGGCGACATTCACCAGTTAGACTGGAGAAGCAGGGGGGAAACCAGGTGCTCCTGTTGCCTGGAGCAGGAGGGAAAACATTAACCAGTCGGTCTTGGTGCCTGGAGCAGGAGGGAAACCATTAACCAGTCGGACATAGTCCCTGCAGAAGCTGGGGGGAACACGTTAACCAGTAGGACTTAGTCTGTGGAGAAGCCGGGGCAAAACATGAACCAACCGTGGGGAAAACATTAACCAGTCGGGCAAAACATTAACCAGTCGGGCAAAACATTAACCAACCGGGGAAAACATGAACCAACCGGGGGAAAACATGAACCAGTGGGACTTGGCCACTGGCTGGATGGGCAAATCATTCAGCGACCGTGGGGGAAGCTTGAACCAATGACGGGGAAAACATTAACCGGTGGGAATTGGTCCCTGGAAAAGCAGGGGCAAAACACTAACCAGTCGGGCTGACTGCCTGGAGCAGAAGGGAAAGCACTTACCAGTTGGACATGGTGCCTGCAGAAGCTTGGGGAAAGGACGGACCAGTCGGACTTAGTCTCTGGAGAAACAGGGGCAAAGCATTAACCAACCGAGGGCAAAACATTAACCAGTCGAGGAAAACATGAACCACTGCGGCAAAACATTAACCAGTCGGGCAAAACATTAACCACTCGGGCAAAACATTAACCAGTCGGGCAAAACATTAACCACTCGGGCAAAACATTAACCAGTCGGGCAAAACATTGACCAACTGGGCAAAACATTAATCAGTCGGGGAAAACATTAACCAACTGGGCAAAACATTAACCACTCGGGCCCAACATGAACCCGGGGGACTTGGGCTCTGCCTGGATGGGCCACACATGATGCAACGGTGGGGAAAGCATGAACCGACCGTGGGGATACCATTAACCAGTTGGACCTAGCCCCTGGAGAACCGTGGGAAAGAGATCAACCACTTGGGCTTGGTCCCTGGAGAACCGAGGGGAAAACATTAACCAGTTGACCATAGTCCCTGCAGAAGCAGGGGCACAGCATCCACCATCCGTGGGGAATACCTCAACCAGTCTTGCCGAACATTAACCAGTCGGGCAAAACATTAACCAACTGGGCAAAACATTAACCAGTCGTGCAAAACATTAACCACTCGGGCAAAACATTAACCAGTCGGGCAAAACATTAACCAGCTGGGGAAAACATTAACCACTCGGGCCAAACATGAACCTGGGGGACTTGGGCTCTGCCTGGATGGGCCACACGTGATGCAACGGTGGGGAAAGCATGAACCAACCGTGGGGAAAACATTAACCAGTTGGACCTAGCCCCTGGAGAACCGTTGGGGGAAAGATGAACCAGTTGGGCTTGGTCCCTGGAGAACCGAGGGGAAAACATTCACCAGTTGGCCATAGTCCCAAGAGAAGCAGGGGCACAGCATCCACCAACCGTCGGGAAAACATGAACCAGTCGGGCAAAACATTAACCACTCGGGCAAAACATTAACCAGCCGGGCAAAACATTAACCAACTGGGGAAAACATTAACCAGTCGGGCAAAACATGAAGCAGTGCGACTTGGGCTCTGCCTGGCTGGGCCACACATTCAGCCACGGTGGGGAAAGCATGAACCAACCGTGAGGAAAACATTAAGCAGTCGGACCTTGTCCCTGGAGGAACGAGGGGAAAACATTAACCAGTTGGCCGTAGTCCCTGGAGAAGCAGGGGCAAAACATGAACCAGTCGGACCTTGTCCCTGGAGAAGCGAGGGGAAAACACTCATCAGTTGGCCCGAGTCCCTGGAGAAGCATGGGCGCCGCATCAACCATCCGCGGGGAAAACATTAACCAGTCGGGCAAAACATTAACCAGTCGGGCAAAACATTAACCAGTCGGGCAAAACATTAACCAACCGGGCAAAACATTAACCAGTGGGGCTTAGGGTCCCGCTGGGCGGGCAAAACATGAAACAGCGGTGGGGAAGGCATGGACCAACCACGGGGAAGTCATTCAGCAGTGGGACTGGGTCCCTGGAGGAGCAGGGGGGGAAAACATTGACCCGTCGGGCCTGGTCCCTGGAGAAGCGAAGGGGAAAACATTAACCAGTGGTGCTTCGTCCCTGGAGAACCGACGGGAAAACGGTAACCAGTTGGGCTCGCTCCCTGTAGAAGCAGGGGCAAAACGTCAGCCAACCGTGGGGAAAACATTAACCAGCCGGGCAAAACATGAACCACTCGGGCAAAACATTAACCAACTGGGGAAAACATTAACCAGTCGGACAAAACATTAACCAGTCGGACAAAACATTAATCAGTGGGGCTTAGGGTCTGGCTGGGTGGGCAAAACATGAAACAAGGGTGGGGAAGGCACGAACCAACCATGGGAAAGTCATTAAACAGTGGGACTTGGTCCCCGGAGAAGCAGGGGGAAAACACTAACCAGTCGGGCCTCGTCCCTGGAGAACCGAGGGGAAAACATGAACCGGGTGGCCATAGTCCCTGGAGAAGCAGGGGCACAGCATCAACCATCCTTGGGAAAACATTAACCAGTCGGGCAAAACATTAACCAGTCGGGGAAAACATTAACCAGTCGGGCAAAACATTCACCACTTGGGCAAAACATTAACCAGTCGGACAAAACATTAACCAACCGGGCAAAACATTAACCAGTGGGGCTTAGGGTCTGGCTGGGTGGGCAAAACATGAAACAAGGGTGGGGAAGGCACGAACCAACCATGGGAAAGTCATTAAACAGTGGGACTTGGTCCCCGGAGAAGCAGGGGGAAAACACTAACCAGTCGGGCCTCGTCCCTGGAGAACCGAGGGGAAAACATTAACCGGGTGGCCATAGCCCCTGGAGAAGCAGGGGCACAGCATCAACCATCCTTGGGAAAACATTAACCAGTCGGGCAAAACATTCACCAGTCGGGGAAAACATTAACCAGTCGGGCAAAACATTAACCACTTGGGCAAAACATTAACCAGTCGGACAAAACATTAACCAACCGGGCAAAACATTAACCAGTGGGGCTTAGGGTCTGCCTGGGTGGGCAAATCGTGAAACAACGGTGGGGACGGCATGAACCAACCACGGGGAAGTCATCAAACAGTGGGACTTGGTCCCTGGAGGAGCAAGGGGGAAAACATTCACCAGTCGGGCCTGGTCCCTGGGGAAGTGAAGCGTAAAACATGAACCAGTTGTGCTTGGTCCCTGGAGAGCCGAGGGGAAAACGTTAACCCGTTGGGCTCGCTCCCTGGAGAAGCAGGGGCAAAACGTCAGCCAGCCGTGGGGAAAACATTAACCAGCAGGGCAAAACATTAACCAGTCGGGGAAAACATTAACCAGTCGGGCAAAACATTAACCAGTTGGGCAAAACATTAACCACTCGGGCAAAACATTAACCAACCGGGCAAAACATTAACCAGTGGGGCTTAGGGTCTCGCTGGGTGGGCCAAACATGGATCAACGGTGGGGAAGGCATGGACCAAGCATGGGGAAGTCATTCAACAGTGGGACTAGGTCCCTGGAGGAGCAGGGGGGAAAACATTCACCCGTCGGGCCTGGTGCCTGGAGAACCGAGGGGAAAACATGAACCAGTGGTGCTTGGTCCCTGGAGAACCGAGGGGAGAACATTAACCAGTGGGGCTCGCTCCCTGGAGAAGCAGGGGCGAAACGTTAGCCAACCGTGGGGAAAACATGAACCAGTCGGGCAAAACATTAACCAGTTGGGCAAAACATTAACCAGTTGGGCACAACATTAACCACTCGGGCAAAACATTAACCAGTGGGGCTTAGGGTCTCGCTGGGTGCGCCAAACATGGAACAACGGTGGGGCAGGCATGGACCAACCATGGGGAAGTCATTCAACAGTGGGACTTGGTCCCTGGAGGAGCCGGGGGGATAACATTCACCCGTCGGGCCTGGTCCCTGGAGAAGCGAAGGGGAAAGCATGAACCAGTGGTGCTTCGTCCCTGGAGAACCGAGGGGAAAACATGAACCCGTTGGGCTCGCTCCCTGGAGAAGCAGGGGCAAAACGTTTGCCAGCCGTGGGGAAAACATTAACCAGTAGGGCAACACATTAACCACTCGGGCAAAACATTAACCAGTTGGGCAAAACATTAACCAGTCGGACAAAACATTAACCAACCGGGCAAAACATTAACCAGTGGGGCTTGGGGTCTGTCTGGGTGGGCAAATCGTGAAACAACGGTGGGGACGGCATGAACCATCCATGGGGAAGTCATCAAACAGTGGGACTTGGTCCCTGGAGGAGCAAGGGGGAAAACATTCACCAGTCGGGCCTGGTCCCTGGGGAAGTGAAGCGGAAAACATTAACCAGTTGTGCTTGGTCCCTGGAGAGCCGAGGGGAAAACATTAACCCGTTGGGCTCGCTCCCTGGAGAAGCAGGGGCAAAACGTTAGCCAGCCGTGGGGAAAACATTAACCAGTAGGGCAAAACATTAACCAGTCGGGGAAAACATTAACCAACTGGGCAAAACATTAACCAGTCGGACAAAACATTAACCAACCGGGCAAAACATTAACCCGTGGGGCTTAGGGTCTGCGTGGGTGGGCAAATCGTGAAACAACTGTGGGGACGGCATGAACCAACCATGGGGAGGTGATTAAACAGTGGGACTTGGTCCCTGGAGGAGCAGGGGGAAAACATGAACCCGTCGGGCCTGGTGCCTGGAGAACCGAGGGGAAAACATGAACCAGTGGTGCTTGGTCCCTGGAGAACCGAGGGGAAAACGTTAACGAGTTGGGCTTGCTCCCTGGAGAAGCAGGGGCGAAACATGAACCAACCGCGGGCAAAACATTAACCAGCCGGGCAAAACATTAACCAGTCGGGCAAAACATTAACCAACCGGGCAAAACATTAACCAGTGGGGCTTAGGGTCTGTCTGGGTGGGCAAATCGTGAAACAAAGGTGGGGACGGCACGAACCAACCTTGGGGAAGTCATTAAACAGTGGGACTTGGTCCCTGGAGGAGCAGGGGGAAAACATTCACCCGTCGGGCCTGGTGCCTGGAGAACCGAGGGGAAA
This sequence comes from Carcharhinus amblyrhynchos, assembly GCF_965287045.1. Lineage (NCBI taxonomy): Eukaryota > Metazoa > Chordata > Chondrichthyes > Carcharhiniformes > Carcharhinidae > Carcharhinus > Carcharhinus amblyrhynchos. The sequence continues at coordinate 70,610 of NW_027649941.1, read as the reverse complement.
ACATGAACCAGTGGTGCTTGGTCCCTGGAGAAACGCGGGGAAATCATTAACCAGTTGGGCTTCCTCCCTGGAGAAGCAGGGGCGAGACATGAACCAACCGTGGGCAAAACATTAACCAGTCGGGCAAAACATTAACCAGTCGGGGAAAACATTAACCAACTGGGCAAAACATTAACCAGTCGGACAAAACAGTAACCAACCGGGCAAAACATTAACCACTGGGGCTTAGGGTCTGGCTGGGTGGGCAAATCGTGAAACAACGGGTGGGGACGGCATGAACCAACCTTGGGGAAGCCATTACACAGTGGGACTTGGTCCCTGGAGGGGCAGGGGGAAAACATGAACCCGTCGGGCCTGGTGCCTGGAGAACCGAGGGGAAAACATTAACCAGTGGTGCTTGGTCCCTGGAGAACCGAGGGGAAAACATTAACCAGTCGGGCGTGCTCCCTGGAGAAGCAGGGGCGAAACATGAACCAACCGTGGGCAAAACATTAACCAGTCGGGCAAAACATTAACCAGTCGGGGAAAACATTAACCAGTCGGGCAAAACATTAACCAACTGGGGAAAACATGAACCAACCGGGCAAAACATTAACCAGTGGGGCTTAGGGTCCGTCTGGTTGGGCAAATCATGAAACCACGGTGGGGACGGCATGAACCAACCATGGGGAAGTCATTCAACAGTGGGACTTGGTCCCTGGAGGAGCAGGGGGAAAACATAAACCAGTTCGGCTGGGTGACTGGAGAAGCGCAGGGGAAAACATTAACCAGTGGTGCTTGGTCCCTGGAGAACCGAGGGGGAAACATTAACCAGTCGGGCCTGCTCCCTGGAGAAGCAGGGGCGAAACATGAACCAACCGTGGGCAAAACATTAACCAGTCGGGCAAAACATTAACCAACTGGGCAAAACATTAACCAGTCGGACAAAACATTAACCAGTCGGGCAAAACGTTAACCGGTCGGGCTTAGGGTCTGTCTGGGTGGGCAAATCGTCAGAGAACGGTGGGGACGGCATGAACCAACCTTGGGGAAGTCATTCAACAGTGGGACTTGGTCCCTGGAGGAGCAGGGGGGAAAACATGAACCCGTCGGGCCTGGTGCCTGGAGAACCGAGGGGAAAACATTAACCAGTGGTGCTTGGTCCCTGGAGAACCGAGGGGAAAACATTAACCAGTTGGGCGTACTCCCTGGAGAAGCAGGGGCAAAACGTTAGCCAGCCGTGGGGAAAACATTAACCAGTAGGGCAAAACATTAACCAGTCGGGCAAAACATTAACCAACTGGGCAAAACATTAACCAGTCGGACAAAACATTAACCAGTCGGGCAAAACGTTAACCGGTCGGGCTTAGGGTCTGTCTGGGTGGGCAAATCGTCAGAGAACGGTGGGGACGGCATGAACCAACCTTGGGGAGGTCATTCAACAGTGGGACTTGGTCCCTGGAGGAGCAGGGGGGAAAACATTCACCCGTCGGGCCTGGTGCCTGGAGAACCGAGGGGAAAACATGAACCAGTGGTGCTTGGTCCCTGGAGAACCGAGGGGAAAACATTAACCAGTTGGGCGTACTCCCTGGAGAAGCAGGGGCAAAACGTTAGCCAGCCGTGGGGAAAACATTAACCAGTAGGGCAAAACATTAACCAGTCGGGCAAAACATTAACCAACTGGGCAAAACATTAACCAGTCGGACAAAACATTAACCAGTCGGGCAAAACGTTAACCGGTGGGGCTTAGGGTCTGTCTGGGTGGGCAAATCGTCAGAGAACGGTGGGGGCGGCATGAACCAACCTTGGGGAAGTCATTCCACAGTGGGACTTGGTCCCTGGCGGAGCAGGGGGGAAAACATTCACCCGTCGGGCCTGGTGCCTGGAGAACCGCGGGGAAAACATTAACCAGTGGTGCTTGGTCCCTGGAGAACCGAGGGGAAAACATTAACCAGTTGGGCGTACTCCCTGGAGAAGCAGCGGCAAAACGTTAGCCAGCCGTGGGGAAAACATTAACCAGCAGGGCAAAACATTAACCAGTCGGGCAAAACATTAACCAACTGGGCAAAACATTAACCAGTCGGACAAAACATTAACCAGTCGGGCAAAACATTAACCGGTGGGGCTTAGGGTCTGTCTGGGTGGGCACATCGTCAGAGAACGGTGGGGACGGCATGAACCAACCTTGGGGAGGTCATTCAACAGTGGGACTTGGTCCCTGGAGGAGCAGGGGGGAAAACATTCACCCGTCGGGCCTGGTGCCTGGAGAACCGAGGGGAAAACATTAACCAGTGGTGCTTGGTCCCTGGAGAACCGAGGGGAAAACATTAACCAGTGGTGCTTGGTCCCTGGAGAACCGAGGGGAAAACATTAACCAGCCGTGGGGAAAACATTAACCAGTAGGGCAAAACATTAACCAGTCGGGCAAAACATTTACCAACTGGGCAAAACATTAACCAGTCGGACAAAACATTAACCAGTCGGGCAAAACATTAACCGGTGGGGCTTAGGGTCTGGCTGGGTGGGCAAATCGTGAGACAAAGGGTGGGGACGGCATGAACCAACCTTGGGGAGGTCATTCAACAGTGGGACTTGGTCCCTGGAGGAGCAGGGGGGAAAACATTCACCCGTCGGGCCTGGTGCCTGGAGAACCGAGGGGAAAACATTAACCAGTGGTGCTTGGTCCCTGGAGAACCGAGGGGAAAACATTAACCAGTTGGGCTTGCTCCCTGGAGAAGCAGGGGCGAAACATGAACCAACCGTGGGCAAAACATTAACCAGCCGGGCAAAACATTAACCAGTCGGGCAAAACATTAACCGACTGGGGAAACCATTAACCAGTCGGGCAAAACATTAACCAACTGGGCAAAACATGAACCAGTGGGGCTTAGGGTCTGGCTGGGTGGGCAAATCGTGAAACAACGGTGGGGAAGGCATGAACCAAACATGGGGAAGTCATGACAAAGTGGGGCTTGGTCCCTGGAGGAGCAGGGGGAAAACATTCACCCGTCGGGCCCTGTCCCTGGAGAAGCGAAGGGGAAAACATTATCCAGTGGTGCTTGGTCCCTGGAGAACCGAGGGGAGAACATTAACCAGTTGGGCTTGCTCCCTGGAGAAGCAGGGGCGAAACATGAACCAGCCGTGGGCAAAACATTAACCAGTGGGGCAAAACATTAACCAGTCGGGCAAAACATTAACCAACTGGGGAAAACATTAACCAGTCGGGCAAAACATTAACCAACCCGGCAAAACATTAACCAGTGGGGCTTAGGGTCCGTCTGGTTGGGCAAATCATGAAACAACGGTGGGGACGGCATGAACCAACCATAGGGACGTCATTCAACAGTGGGACTTGGTCCCTGGAGGAGCAGGGGGAAAACATAAACCAGTTGGGCTGGGTGACTGGAGAAGCGCAGGGGAAAACATTAACCAGTGGTGCTTGGTCCCTGGAGAACCGAGGGGGAAACATTAACCAGTCGGGCCTGCTCCCTGGAGAAGCAGGGGCGAAACATGAACCAACCGTGGGCAAAACATTAACCAGTCGGACAAAACATTAACCAGTCGGGCAAAACGTTAACCGGTGGGGCTTAGGGTCTGTCTGGGTGGGCAAATCGTCAGAGAACGGTGGGGACGGCATGAACCAACCTTGGGGAAGTCATTCAACAGTGGGACTTGGTCCCTGGAGGAGCAGGGGGGAAAACATTCACCCGTCGGGCCTGGTGCCTGGAGAACCGAGGGGAAAACATTAACCAGTGGTGCTTGGTCCCTGGAGAACCGAGGGGAAAACATTAACCCGTTGGGCGTACTCCCTGGAGAAGCAGGGGCAAAACGTTAGCCAGCCGTGGGGAAAACATTAACCAGTAGGGCAAAACATTAACCAGTCGGGCAAAACATTTACCAACTGGGCAAAACATTAACCAGTCGGACAAAACATTAACCAGTCGGACAAAACATTAACCGGTGGGGCTTAGGGTCTGTCTGGGTGGGCAAATCGTCAGAGAACGGTGGGGACGGCATGAACCAACCTTGGGGAGGTCATTCAACAGTGGGACTTGGTCCCTGGAGGAGCAGGGGGGAAAACATTCACCCGTCGGGCCTGGTGCCTGGAGAACCGAGGGGAATACATTAACCACTGGTGCTTGGTCCCTGGAGAACCGAGGGGAAAACATTAACCAGTTGGGCGTTCTCCCTGGAGAAGCAGGGGCAAAACGGTAGCCAGCCGTGGGGAAAACATTAACCAGCAGGGCAAAACATTAACCAGTCGGGGAAAACATTAACCAACTGGGCAAAACATTAACCAGTCGGACAAAACATTAACCAGTCGGGCTAAACATTAACCGGTGGGGCTTAGGGTCTGTCTGGGTGGGCAAATCGTGAGAGAACGGTGGGGAAGGCATGAACCAAACATGGGGAAGTCATGACACAGTGGGGCTTGGTCCCTGGAGGAGCAGGGGGAAAACATGAACCCGTCGGGCCTGGTGCCTGGAGAACCGAGGGGAAAACATGAACCACTGGTGCTTGATCCCTGGAGAACCGAGGGGAAAACATTAACCCGTTGGGCTTGCTCCCTGGAGAAGCAGGGGCGAAACATGAACCAACCGTGGGCAAAACATTAACCAGTGGGGCAAAACATTAACCAGTCGGGCAAAACATTAACCAACTGGGGAAAACATTAACCAGTCGGGCAAAACATTAACCAACCCGGCAAAACATTAACCAGTGGGGCTTAGGGTCTGGCTGGGTGGGCAAATCGTGAATCCACGGTGGGGACGGCATGAAACAACCATGGGGAAGTCATTAAAGAGTGCGGCTTGGTCCCTGGAGAAGCAGGGGGAAAACATGAACCCGTCGGGCCTGGTGCCTGGAGAACCGAGGGGAAAACATGAACCACTGGTGCTTGATCCCTGGAGAACCGAGGGGAAAACATTAACCCGTTGGGCTTGATCCCTGGAGAAGCAGGGGCGAAACATGAACCAACCGTGGGCAAAACATTAACCAGTCGGGCAAAACATTAACCAGTCGGGCAAAACATTAACCAACTGGGGAAAACATTAACCAGTCGGGCAAAACATTAACCAACCTGGCAAAACATTAACCAGTGGGGCTTAGGGTCTGGCTGGGTGGGCAAATCGTGAATCCACGGTGGGGACGGCATGAAACAACCATGGGGAAGTCATTAAAGAGTGCGGCTTGGTCCCTGGAGAAGCAGGGGGAAAACATGAACCCGTCGGGCCTGGTGCCTGGAGAACCGAGGGGAAAACATGAACCACTGGTGCTTGATCCCTGGAGAACCGAGGGGAAAACATTAACCCGTTGGGCTTGCTCCCTGGAGAAGCAGGGGCGAAACTTGAACCAACCGTGGGCAAAACATTAACCAGTCGGGCAAAACATTAACCAGCCGGGCAAAACATTAACCAACCGGGCAAAACATTAACCAGTGGGGCTCACGGTCTGGCTGGGTGGGCAAAACGTGAATCCACGGTGGGGACGGCATGAACCAAGCATGGGGAAGTCATTCAACTGTGGGACTTAGTCCCTGGAGAAGCGAAGGGGAAAACCTTAACCAGTCGGGCTTGCTCCCTTGCAGAAGCAGGGGCAAAACGTTCACCAGTCGGGCCTGGCCCCTGGAGAAGCGAAGGGGAAAACATTAGCCAGTAGTGCTTGGTCCCTGGAGAACCGAGGGGAAAACATTAACCAGTTGCACTTGCTCCCTGGAGAAGCAGGAGCACAGCATGAACCAACCGTGGGGAAAACATTAACCAGTCGGGCAAAACATGAACCAACCGGGGAAAACATTAACCAGTCGGGCAAAACATTAACCAGTCCGAATTCGGGTCTGGCTGGATGGGCAAAGCATGGAACAACGGTGGGGAAAGCATGATCCAACCACCGGGAAGTCATTCAACTGTGGGACTTGGCCCCTGGAGAAGCAGGGGGAAAACATTAACCAGTCGGGGCTGGGTGCCTGGAGAAGCTGGGGGAAAGCATTAACCAGTTGTGCTTGGTCCCTGGAGAACCGAGGGGAAAGCGTTCAACAGTTGAACAGAGTCCCTGGCGACGCAGGGGCACAGCATCAAACAACCGTGGGGAAAACATTAACCAGTCAGGCCAAACATTAACCAGTCGGGGAAAACATTAACCAACTGGGGAAAACATTAACCAGTCGGACAAAACATTAACCAGTCGGGGAAAACAGGAACCAACTGGGGAAAACATTACCCAGTCGGACAAAACATTAACCAACCGGGCAAAACATTAACCCGTGGGGCTTAGGGCCTGGCTCGATGGGCAAGACATGAACCAGCCGTGGGGAAAACTTGAACCAGTGGGACTTGGAGCCTGGAGAAGCAGGGGGGGGGGTGGATAACATGAACCGGTCGGGGAAAACTTTCACCTCTCCCTCTGTCTCTCTGTGTCCCAGGAAGCTGATCCAGTCTGAATGTAGGCCTTGCTTGTGAGGCGAATCATTCACGTTGACACCTTTGAATATCGATTCCCCCCTCTCTCTCTGCCTGCCTGCCTGCCTGTCTGTCTGTCTGTCTGTCTGTCTGCCTGACTCTCTCAGTAACTTCACTTCAATGTGAATGTAAGCCTGACTTCGGACACTTCATCCACTTTAAAAACTCACTCGCTGCCTCTCGCAGTTCCGGCACAGGTCGAGTGCTGGATTGAGTGCGCGGGAGAGGTGAGTGTTGACACAGGTGCAGGTAACTGTCAACAAAGCTTTGAAGAAATGACATGCAGTGTTTGTAAACATGCTGAGGTTATGGGAAGGTCAGTGTATCAGCCAGGTGGGGCAAGGGAGGCTTCCACTTGCCAGGGGAAAACAGTAACCAGCTGCTGCTGCGGTATGGGCAATGGCAGTCCCCCCCTTGGATTTTGTACCCTCTGCACAAGCAGGAGCAAAACATGAACCACTTGGACGTGCTGCCTGGAGCAGAAGGGAAAACATTCACCGCTTAGACTCTGGTCCCTGGGGTCGAAGGGAAGACGTGAAACCAGTTGCACTTAGTCTCCAGAGAAGCAGGGGCAAAACACTCACCAGTCGGGGAAAACATGAACCAGTCGGACCGAGTCCCCGGAGAAGCGGCGGGGAAAGCATTCACCAGGCAGCAGGAGTCCCTGGAGAACCGAGGGGAAAACATTAACCAGTTGGGCTTGGTCCCTGTAGCAGCAGAGGCAAAACATTCACCAGACGGGGAAAACATTAACCAGTCGGGCAAAACATTAACCAGGAAGCCGCAGCCGCTGGTGCATCATGCAAGTCATTAACCAGTCGGTACTTTGTCCCTGGGAGCAGCAGGGAAAGCATAAACCAGCCGGGGAAAACATTAACCAGAAAGCCGCAGCCGCTGCAGCATCGTGGAAGCCATTGACCAGTCGGTACATTGCCCCTGGGAGCAGCAGGGAACACATTAACCAGTCGGGCAAAACATTAACCAGTCGGGCAAAACATTTACCAGAAAGCTGCAGCCGCTGGAGGACCGTGGAAGTCATTAACCAGTCGGTACTTTGTCCCTGGGAGCAGCAGTGAAAACATTGACCCGTCGGGGAAAACATTAAGCAGCAAGCCGCAGCCGCTGGAGGATCGTGGAAGTCATTAACCAGTCGGTACTTTGTCCCTGGGAGCAGCAGGGAACACATTAACCAGTCGGGCAAAACATTAACCAGTCGGGCAAAACATTAACCAGAAAGCTGCAGCCGCTGGAGGATCGTGGAAGTCATTAACCAGTCGGTACTTTGTCCCTGGGAGCAGCAGGGAACACATTAACCAGTCGGGCAAAACATTAACCAGCCGGGCAAAACATTAACCAGAAAGCTGCAGCCGCTGGAGGATCGTGGAAGTCATTAACCAGTCGGTACTTTGTCCCTGGAGCAGCAGTGAAAACAATACCCCGTCGGGCAAAACATTAACCAGAAAGCCGCAGCCGCTGGAGGATCGTGGAAGTCATTAACCAGTCGGTACTTGGTCCCTGGGAGCAGAAGGGAAAACATTAACCAGCCGGGGAGAACATTAAACAGGAAGCCACAGCCGCTGGAGGATCGTGGAAGTCATTAACCAGTCGGTACTTTGTCCCTGGGAGCAGCAGGCAAAACATTAAACCGTCGGGGAAAAGATTGAGCAGCAAGCCGCAGCCGCTGGAGCATCGTGGAAGTCATTAACCAGTCGGTACTTTGTCCCTGGAGCAGCAGGCAAAACATTAACCAGTCGGGCAAAACATTAACCAGAAAGCCGCAGCCGCTGGAGCATCGTGGAAGTCATTAACCAGTCGGTACTTTGTCCCTGGAGCAGCAGGCAAAACATTAACCAGCCGGGGAAAACATTGAGCAGCAAGCCGAAGCCGCTGGAGCATCGTGGAAGTCATTAACCAGTCGGTACTTTGTCCCTGGAGCAGCAGGCAAAACATTAACCAGCCGGGGAAAACATTGAGCAGCAAACCGCAGCCGCTGGAGCATCGTGGAAGTCATTAACCAGTCGGTACTTTGTCCCTGGAGCAGCAGGCAAAACATTAACCAGTCGGGGAAAACATTGAGCAGCAAGCCGCAGCCGCTGGAGCATCGTGGAAGTCATTAACCAGTCGGTACTTTGTCCCTGGAGCAGCAGGCAAAACATTAACCAGCCGGGGAAAACATTGAGCAGCAAGCCGCAGCCGCTGGAGCATCGTGGAAGTCATTAACCAGTCGGTACTTTATCCCTGGAGCAGCAGGCAAAACATTAACCAGTCGGGGAAAACATTGAGCAGCAAGCCGCAGCCGCTGGAGCATCGTGGAAGTCATTAACCAGTCGGTACTTTGTCCCTGGAGCAGCAGGCAAAACATTAACCAGCCGGGGAAAACATTGAGCAGCAAGCCGCAGCCGCTGGAGCATCGTGGAAGTCATGAACCAGTCGGTACTTTGTCCCTGGAGCAGCAGGCAAAACATTAACCAGTCGGGGAAAACATTGAGCAGGAAGCCGCAGCCGCTGGAGCATCGTGGAAGTCATTAACCAGTCGGTACTTTGTCCCTGGAGCAGCAGGCAAAACATTAACCAGTCGGGGAAAACATTGAGCAGGAAGCCGCAGCCGCTGGAGCATCGTGGAAGTCATTAACCAGTCGGTACTTTGTCCCTGGAGCAGCAGGCAAAACATTAACCAGCCGGGGAAAACATTGAGCAGCAAGCCGCAGCCGCTGGAGCATCGTGGAAGTCATTAACCAGTCGGTACTTTGTCCCTGGAGCAGCAGGCAAAACATTAACCAGTCGGGGAAAACATTGAGCAGCAAGCCGCAGCCGCTGGAGCATCGTGGAAGTCATTAACCAGTCGGTACTTTGTCCCTGGAGCAGCAGGCAAAACATTAACCAGCCGGGTTAAACATTGAGCAGCAAACCGCAGCCGCTGGAGCATCGTGGAAGTCATTAACCAGTCGGTACTTTGTCCCTGGAGCAGCAGGCAAAACATTAACCAGTCGGGGAAAACATTGAGCAGCAAGCCGCAGCCGCTGGAGCATCGTGGAAGTCATTAACCAGTCGGTACTTTGTCCCTGGAGCAGCAGGCAAAACATTAACCAGCCGGGGAAAACATTGAGCAGCAAGCCGCAGCCGCTGGAGCATCGTGGAAGTCATTAACCAGTCGGTACTTTGTCCCTGGAGCAGCAGGCAAAACATTAACCAGCCGGGGAAAACATTGAGCAGCAAGCCGCAGCCGCTGGAGCATCGTGGAAGTCATTAACCAGTCGGTACTTTGTCCCTGGAGCAGCAGGCAAAACATTAACCAGTCGGGGAAAACATTGAGCAGGAAGCCGCAGCCGCTGGAGCATCGTGGAAGTCATTAACCAGTCGGTACTTTGTCCCTGGAGCAGCAGGCAAAACATTAACCAGTCGGGGAAAACATTGAGCAGGAAGCCGCAGCCGCTGGAGCATCGTGGAAGTCATTAACCAGTCGGTACTTTGTCCCTGGAGCAGCAGGCAAAACATTAACCAGCCGGGGAAAACATTGAGCAGCAAGCCGCAGCCGCTGGAGCATCGTGGAAGTCATTAACCAGTCGGTACTTTGTCCCTGGAGCAGCAGGCAAAACATTAACCAGTCGGGGAAAACATTGAGCAGCAAGCCGCAGCCGCTGGAGCATCGTGGAAGTCATTAACCAGTCGGTACTTTGTCCGTGGAGCAGCAGGCAAAACATTAACCAGTCGGGGAAAACATTGAGCAGCAAGCCGCAGCCGCTGGAGCATCGTGGAAGTCATTAACCAGTCGGTACTTTGTCCCTGGAGCAGCAGGCAAAACATTAACCAGTCGGGGAAAACATTGAGCAGCAAGCCGCAGCCGCTGGAGCATCGTGGAAGTCATTAACCAGTCGGTACTTTGTCCCTGGAGCAGCAGGCAAAACATTAACCAGCCGGGGAAAACATTGAGCAGCAAGCCGCAGCCGCTGGAGCATCGTGGAAGTCATTAACCAGTCGGTACTTTGTCCCTGGAGCAGCAGGCAAAACATTAACCAGTCGGGGAAAACATTGAGAAGCAAGCCGCAGCCGCTGGAGCATCGTGGAAGTCATTAACCAGTCCGAACTTTGTCCCTGGAGCAGCACGGAAAACATTAACCAGTGGCGGAAAGCATGAAGCAGTCGGAGAAAACATTAACCACCAACGCCGCAGCCGCTGGAGCGTCGGGCAAGTCATTAACCCGTCGAAATTTGGTCCCTGGAGCAGCGGGGAAAACATTAACCAGTTGGGGACAACATTAACCAGTCGGGGACAGCATTAACCAGTGCATAGTTTGTCGACCTGTAGGCGGCGCTCTGGAAGGACCTGCCGCCCGGGGGGTGGCGTTTCGGGGACGGGGAGACCCCCAGCAAGGCGGCCTGGCCGTTGGAATTGAGAAAAAATGCTTCTTAAAAAAGAACCGTGGTCGGCTAAGGGAGTCAATTTGACCAGCCATACCGCCGGCGGAGCCTCCTCGGCGGTAGGACTACCGGAGGGTTTCCCGCTGACGTAAGCGAAGGCCGATTGCGGTCAGGTGGGTTGGCGGGGTACCTGCAGATTAGTAGGAGGGCGAAAACGGTGGGAAAACATTAACCAGTTTTGGAGATCCAAGGAAGTACACGGCCGAGAGTGAGAAGTGGTCCCCGACCGAGGTCCCATGTCTGCTGGGGCCGCCACGGGCTGCCGCCCCGACGGCCATTCGGCCGGAATGGGCTAGTATTTTCCCGAATTTCTAGCTCTTTCTCCGGCTTGTTTGGCCGTGCGGAAAGCGGCTGCCTGGTGGCCAGCGGCAGACAGGGAAGCCCTCCCCTCGCGTAAGGGACCCGAGGAGCCCCGGAGGCACCCGGGGAGGGGGACCGGCGGCGGCCGGAACGGAGGAGTAGCCAGCCCGCGGAGTATGGAGCTGGTGAAACTCATTAACCAGTTGGGACTTAGTCTCTGGCACAGAGACGGTCCAGCCAGCCAGCTGGTGTGAGGCACCCGATCTGCCCGGTGGTAGCCGGGGAGAAGCACTGCCAGCAGGGGCAACAGTTGAGCAAAAGCCCGCGGTGTATGGACCCTGTGTAACTCCTTAACCAGTTCGGATTTCGTCTCTGGCAGAGAGACGGTCCAGCCTGCCAGCTGGTGTGAGGCACCCGATTTGCTCGGTGGCAGACGGGGAGAAGCACCGCTGGCACGGGCAACATTTGAAAATCAGCCCGCGGTGTATGGACCCTGTGTAACTCATTAACCAGTTTGGACTTAGTCTCTGGCAGAGAGATGGTCCAGCCAGCTGGTGTGAGCGGCCCGGTGTGCCCTGCCGCCCGGGGGGTGACGTCCCTGGGACGGGGAGACCCCCAGCAAGGCGGCCTGGCCGTTGGAATTGAGAAAAAATGCTGTTTAAAAAAGAACCGTGGTCGGCTAAGGGAGTCAATTTGACCAGCCATACCGCCGGCGGAGCCTCCTCGGCGGTAGGACTACCGGAGGGTTTCCCGCTGACGTAAGCGAAGGCCGATTGCGGTCAGGTGGGTTGGCGGGGTACCTGCAGATTAGTAGGAGGGCGAAAACGGTGGGAAAACATTAACCAGTTTTGGAGATCCAAGGAAGTACACGGCCGAGAGTGAGAAGTGGTCCCCGACCGAGGTCCCATGTCTGCTGGGGCCGCCACGGGCTGCCGCCCCGACGGCCATTCGGCCGGAATGGGCTAGTATTTTCCCGAATTTCTAGCTCTTTCTCCGGCTTGTTTGGCCGTGGGGAAAGCGGCTGCCTGGTGGCCAGCGGCAGACAGGGAAGCCCTCCCCTCGCGTAAGGGACCCGAGGAGCCCCGGAGGCACCCGGGGAGGAGGACCGGCGGCGGCCGGGACGGAGGAGTAGCCAGCCCGCGGAGTACGGAGCTGGTGAAACTCATTAACCAGTTGGGACTTAGTCTCTGGCAGAGAGACGGTCCAGCCAGCTGGTGCGAGGCACCCGACTTGACCGGTGGAAGCCGGGAAGAAGCACTGCCAGCAGGGGCAACAGTTGAGCAAAAGCCCGCGGTGTATGGACCCTGTGTAACTCATTAACCAGTTCGGATTTCGTCTCTGGCAGAGAGACGGTCCAGCCTGCCAGCTGGTGTGAGGCACCCGATTTGCTCGGTGGCAGACGGGGAGAAGCACCGCTGGCACGGGCAACATTTGAAAATCAGCCCGCGGTGTATGGACCCTGTGTAACTCATTAACCAGTTTGGACTTAGTCTCTGGCAGAGAGATGGTCCAGCCAGCTGGTGTGAGCGGCCCGGTGTGCCCTGCCGCCCGGGGGGTGACGTCCCTGGGACGGGGAGACCCCCAGCAAGGCGGCCTGGCCGTTGGAATTGAGAAAAAATGCTGTTTAAAAAAGAACCGTGGTCGGCTAAGGGAGTCAATTTGACCAGCCATACCGCCGGCGGAGCCTCCTCGGCGGTAGGACTACCGGAGGGTTTCCCGCTGACGTAAGCGAAGGCCGATTGCGGTCAGGTGGGTTGGCGGGGTACCTGCAGATTAGTAGGAGGGCGAAAACGGTGGTAAAACATTAACCAGTTTTGGAGATCCAAGGAAGTACACGGCCGAGAGTGAGAAGTGGTCCCCGACCGAGGTCCCATGTCTGCTGGGGCCGCCACGGGCGGCCGCCCCGACGGCCATTCGGCCGGAATGGGCTAGTATTTTCCCGAATTTCTAGCTCTTTCTCCGGCTTGTTTGGCCGTGGGGAAAGCGGCTGCCTGGTGGCCAGCGGCAGACAGGGAAGCCCTCCCCTCGCGTAAGGGACCCGAGGAGCCCCGGAGGCACCCGGGGAGGAGGACCGGCGGCGGCCGGGACGGAGGAGTAGCCAGCCCGCGGAGTACGGAGCTGGTGAAACTCATTAACCAGTTGGGACTTAGTCTCTGGCAGAGAGACGGTCCAGCCAGCTGGTGCGAGGCACCCGACTTGACCGGTGGAAGCCGGGAAGAAGCACTGCCAGCAGGGGCAACAGTTGAGCAAAAGCCCGCGGTGTATGGACCCTGTGTAACTCATTAACCAGTTCGGATTTCGTCTCTGGCAGAGAGACGGTCCAGCCTGCCAGCTGGTGTGAGGCACCCGATTTGCCCGGTTGGAGCCGGGGAGAAGCACCGCTGGCACGGGCAACATTTGAAAATCAGCCCGCGGTGTATGGACCCTGTGTAACTCATTAACCAGTTTGGACTTAGTCTCTGGCAGAGAGATGGTCCAGCCAGCTGGTGTGAGGGGCCCGGTTTGCCCGGTGGTAGCCGGGCAGAAGCACTGCTGGCGGGGGCGACAGTTGAAGAAAAGCCCGTGGTGTATGGAGCCGGTGTAACTCATTAACCAGTTTGGACTTAGTCTCTGGCAGAGAGATGGTCCAGCCAGCTGGTGACAGGGGCCCCGATTTGCCCGTTGGTAGCCGGGCAGAAGCACTGCTGGCGGGGGCAACAGTTGAGCAAAAGCCCGCGGTGTATGGACCCTGTGTAACTCATTAACCAGTTCGGATTTCGTCTCTGGCAGAGAGACGGTCCAGCCTGCCAGCTGGTGTGAGGCACCCGATTTGCCCGGTGGTAGCCGGGTAGAAGCACCGCTGGCACGGGCAACATTTGAAAATCAGCCCGCGGTGTATGGACCCTGTGTAACTCATTAACCAGTTTGGACTTAGTCTCTGGCAGAGAGATGGTCCAGCCAGCTGGTGTGAGGGGCCCGGTTTGCCCGGTGGTAGCCGGGCAGAAGCACTGCTGGCGGGGGCGACAGTTGAAGAAAAGCCCGTGGTGTATGGAGCCGGTGTAACTCATTAACCAGTTTGGACTTAGTCTCTGGCAGAGAGATGGTCCAGCCAGCTGGTGACAGGGGCCCCGATTTGCCCGGTGGTAGCCGGGCAGAAGCACTGCTGGCGGGGGCAACAGTTGAAAAAAAGCCCGCGGTGTATGGTGCCGGTGTAACTCATTAACCAGTTTGGACTTAGTCTCTGGCAGAGAGATGGTCCAGGGGTACTTCGGGCCTTTGAAAAAAAATGCACCTCAGGGTGCGGTGGTCCCACCGAATTTGAGGCTCCCTGAGCGGTCAGAGCAAGGAGCAGGAGCGCGGTGGGAAGTCTATGGGGCAGATCCGGTCGGCGAACCGGGCCCAGAGTGCGTGGTTTCCGGCAGAGGCCGGCGGGTCAGTCCCTTGGGACTAGTCTCCGGCAATTTCCAGCAGAGCTTCAGGGAGGCTGGTTAATGGTTTGCCGGACGGAAGTCTATGGGGCAGATCCGGTCGGCGAACCGGGGACACAGTGCGTGGTTTCCCGCAGAGGTCGGAGGGTCAGTCCCTTGGAGGTATCCGCAGGCAATTCCCAGCACAGCTGCTGGGAGGCTGGTTAATGGTTTGTCCTCGGGAGCCTCCATGAAGGTTCGACAGATCCGGTTTGCGGGCCTCCCAGGCACCTTCCCCGGTAGGACTACCGGGGACACCCCGCCCAGGTGGCCACCAGCCATTTCTGGATAGGTGGGTTGGCGGGGTGCCCGGAGATTTTCGGGAACTCGTTTTTCAGAACATTTTTGGTCAATGGGAGTGACTGAAAAAGATACCCAGGAAAGTGTTACTTCGCGGATGGGGACTTTGGGCAAATATAAGTCCTTTTGAAGTGCACTCAAGTGTCTGATGGGTCGCCAGACACTTTGTCATTTTTTCGAAAATTCCTGGGTTTGTTCTGGAAAACGGCTAGAGTTGCCTGGCCGGTGGTGACTCTAGTCAGATATATATATTATAGGCTAGTATATATATCAATAAACAATTGTCGGGTGGTCGTGCAGACGCCTTGTCAATGGTTTATTTAGCAAAATGCACTTTGGGCGAAGAGTGCTGGCACTTCGGGTGCAGAGTGCCGAGTTCCTACGCACGCCGGGCAACACGAGAAAGCAGTGCGTTAGCCAACGGAACTGGAGTGTCCACAGTTCCATGCCTATAAGCTTGCACCTATAGGCTCGAGGTCAAGGCACTTTTGGGGCAGAGTGCCTGCACTTTGAGAGGGCAAAGTGCAAAGTTCTTTTCGCTGGCTTGCTTTCCATGCGGCTTTGGGGGAATCTGGAAGCGGTTCCAGTTCTAAGCCGAAAACTAACGGACCTAATGGCTCGAAATGAAAAAAGGGCACTTTTGGTGCAGAGTGCCAGCACTTTGAGGCAGCAAAGTGCTAAGTTCCTTTTATTTTGCATTCTAAAGAAATGGATTAGATACACAAGAATGCAAGGCAACGCTCGGCGGCCGGCTCGAAACCGTGCGATTGCTTAAGTGGATAATGCTGATGTGACCTGGCGGTCAAAAAGATTCTAAGTCCGAAACTTTGAACCTGACGGCTCGAACGTTTTAACAAAAAGGGCACTTTTGGTGCAGAGTGCCAGCACTTTGAGGCAGCAAAGTGCTAAGTTCCTTTTATTTTGCATTCTAAAGAAATGGATTAGATACACAAGAATGCAAGGCAACGCTCGGCGGCCGGCTCGAAACCGTGCGATTGCTTAAGTGGATAATGGTTATGTGACCTGGCGGTCAAAAAGATTCTAAGTCCGAAACTTTGAACCTGACGGCTCGAACGCTTTAAAAACAAGGGCACTTTTGGTGCAGAGTGCCAGCACTTTGAGGCAGCAAAGTGCCGTGTTCCGTACATGTTGCATTCTAAAGAGATGGATGAGATACATAAGAATGCAAGGCAACGCTCGGCGGCCGGCTCGAAACCGTGCGATTGCTTAACTGGACAATGTCTCAGATATGTGACCTGGCGGTCAAAAGATCCTAAGTCCGAAACTTTGAACCTGACGGCTCGAACGTTTTAAAAACAAGGGCACTTTTGGTGCAGAGTGCCAGCACTTTGAGGCAGCAAAGTGCCGTGTTCCGTACATGTTGCATTCTAAAGAGATGGATGAGATACATAAGAATGCAAGGCAACGCTCGGCGGCCGGCTCGAAACCGTGCGATTGCTTAACTGGACAATGTCTCAGATATGTGACCTGGCGGTCACAGATGCCATCCTCTGGCGTTCGATGGGAACTACGGTGAGCTGGAATGTTCCCCATCGTCGCCTACAAACTCCATGATTGACATTTATTTCACGTCCCTGGTGGTAGGGATCTCAGTGTGGTGGTGTGTGTGTGCGCTGGGGTGCCGTGCTAAGTGGTGACCTCCCGTGCCGACAAGAACTTGTAGGTACTGGGGGGGCCCTTGGCGGCCCATCGTGCATGTAGTTCACGACGCTTGGGTGGCGTGCTAAGTGGTGACCTCCCGTGCCGACAAGCACTTGTAGGTACTGGGGGGGCCCTTGGCGGCCCATCGTGCATGTGCTGCAGACGCTTGGGTGGCGTGCTAAGTGGTGACCTCCCGTGCCGACAAGGACTTGTAGGTACTGGGGGGGCCCTTGGCGGCCCATCGTTCATGTAGTGCATGCCGCTTGGGTGCCGTGCTAAGTGGTGACCTCCCGTGCCGACAAACACTTGTAGGTACTGGGGGGGCCCTTGGCGGCCCATCGTGCGTGTGCTGCAGCCGCTTGGGTGGCGTGCTAAGTGGTGACCTCCCGTGCCGACAAGAACTTGTAGGTACTGGGGGGGCCCTTGGCGGCCCATCGTGCATGCACTGCTGCAGAACGCTGAGAGTTGGCCCTCCGCTGACCCGGATTTCTTCCGGGTGGATGGACGTTGTCGTTTCGTTGTCTGGGAGACCAAGGCGATCCGCGAGTGCACTTCGGTGCAAGAGGCACGTGACGGTTCCTGAAACGGGACAGTGATCGGCACTCACTGCTTGGCGAACCCGTTCTTCAGGCCGTGCAAACCATTTCTCTACCATTACGGCAGGTGTGCAGCACGACACACGGCTCGGCAATGTGGCATTTCCTTTTTGTGGCGTGTTGTGCATCTGCCGTTTCGGCCGGTTGCACCCACTTTTGGTACCTGGGACGAGCACGGTCTTCCTTGTCGGCGAGGGAAGATCGTTGCGCAGGCCGCTCGCCCGGTTCTGACAGCTCAACACAATGGCCTTGTTCCTCCGTGCAGTAGGTGAGTTGGAGGGGGCACCTCCCACCTAACTAACCGCAACCCTAGGGCATCACTGATGCCGGCACGCCCCGCACTCGTTCTTCCTGCGAAGGGGGCTACCATGTTCCGAACAAAAGGGCGAGGAGAGGTGAGCAAATAAGCCCTAGACAAATCCGCACTGAGCTGACAGGAGAGTCTTTCCCGTTCTGATGATAAGCAAAGGGCGGAAACATATATGAAGGAACGCTGGTCGCAAATGAGCCCCGCGGCGGCGGGATTGCGCTTGCATTCCGGGAGGCGTTTGTGTGTCCGTGTCACGGGGGTGGCGCAGCTGCTGCAGTGGTTTTCGAACTCAACTGAGTGGCGGTGTCCAACCCCAGCACGCCACGCACCTGCCCTCCTGCCTTGCATGCGCCGGAAGGTGACTGTGTCAACGGTGGTGGTTCGGCTGCTTGAGTCGTCTGCCGACTCAACTCAGTGGCGTGGTCCGACCCCAGCACGCCACGCACCTGACCGCCTGGCTTGCATCCGAGAAGGCGTTTGTGCGACCCGTGTCACGGCGGCGGCTCAGCTTCCCGAGTGGTCTTCGTACTCAACTCGGTGGCGGGGCTCGACCCCAGCACGACGCGCACCTGTCCTGCTTGCTTGCATCCGAGACGGCGTTTGTGTGTCCCCGTGTCACGGTGGCGGTTCAGCTGCTGCAAGTCGTTGGCGGACTCAACCGAGTGGCGGTGTCCAACACGAGCAGGCCACGCACTTTCGAGTGCTTGCTCGGCTGGCTGGCATCCGAGGGAGGCGTTTGTGTGTCCGTGTCACGGCGGGGGCTCAGCTGCCTGAGTGGTTTCCCAACTCAACTCAGCGGCGGAGTCCAACCCCAGCACGCCACGCACCTGACCTCTTCGTCTGCTGGCCTCCGACAAGCCGCTGTGGTGTGCCCGTGCCAGGGCGTTGGTTCGGCTGCTGCCGGCGTTTGCCCACTCAACCCTGTGGCCTTGGTCCGACCCCAGCACGGCACGCACCTGTCCTGCCCGCTTTAGTCCGGGAAGGCGTTTGTGTGTCCGTGTCACGGCGGCGGTCCAGCTGCTCGAGTGGTGGGCCAAAACTCCGTGCCGTGGCTCGGTCCAACCTCAGCACGCCGCGCACTTGTAACGCTGGCTTGCATCCACCAGGTGGCGCCCGTGTCACGTGGGTGGCGCAGCCGCTCGCAGTCGTTCGCCGACTCAACTCAGTGGCGGTGTCCGGCACCAGCACGGCGGGCTCCTGTTCTCCTTGCATGCATCCGAGTAGGCGTTTGTGCGACCCGTGTCACGGCGGGGGCTCAGCTGCTGGAGTGGTCTCCGGACTCAACTCAGTGGCGGGGTCCAACCCCAGCACGCCGCGCACCTGACCTGCTTGACTTGCATCCCGGGGAGGAGGGCGGTTGTGCGTCCGTGTCACGGCGGTTGGCACAGCTGCTCGAGTGGTCGGTTAACTCAACGCAGTGGCGGTGTCCGTTCACAGCACGTGGACCTCCTATCGATGCTTGCAGCCCCGGAGGTGTGTTCTTTGTGCGTGTGTCTGTGTGCCTCCGTGTAAGGGCCGTGCTTCCGCTGCTGCAGTGGCTAACCCGACTCAACTCACTGGCGGTGCCTCGACACCAGCACGCCACGCACCTGACCTGCTGGCTTGCATCCGAGAAGGCGTTTGTGTGACCGTGTAACGGCGGTGGCTCAGCTGCGCGAGTGGTCTCCGGACTCAACTCGGTGGCGGTGTCCAGCCCCGGCACGCCACGCACCTGACCTGCTTGCTTGCATCCGAGAAGGCGTTTGCGTGTCCGTGTCACGGTGCTGGCTCAGCCTCGTCGAGTGGTCGGTTAACACAAGGCAGTGGCGGTGCCCGACCCAAGCACGCTGCGCACCTGTCCTGCTTGCTTGCATCCGACAAGCCGTTTGTGTGCCCGTGTCAGGCGGTGGTTCAGCGGCTTGAGCCGTTGGCTCGCTCAACTCAGTGGCGGTGCCTCGACACCAGCACGCCACGCACCTGACCTGCTGGCTTGCATCCGAGGAGGCGTTTGTGTGACCGTGTAACGGCGGTGGCTCAGCTGCGCGAGTGGTCTCCGGACTCAACTCGGTGGCGGTGTCCAGCCCCGGCACGCCACGCACCTGACCTGCTGGCTTGCATCCGAGAAGGCGTTTGCGTGTCCGTGTCACGGTGCTGGCTCAGCTTCCTGAGTGGCACGCCAACTCAACTCACTCGCGCTGACCGTCTGGCTGCACGGCGTGCACCCAGTCACCTTCCACCATCGTAAGCAGCGGTGCCTGTGGCTACCCAGCAGGGCACGTCATATATGTGGAAACCCTTTCAAACGCACTTCTGTCATATGGCATAGCTCGTGAGTGTGATGGGGCGGCACACTCTGGCAGGCGGGCAGCCGGCTGGCTAAGAACGGTACCATGAAAGAAAAAAACGAGTAACTAGCCCGTGGCGGACTCGTGAGTGTGATGGGGCGGCACACTCTGGCAGGCATGGCATCTGGCAATGGAACGGTGACTTAAATAAAAACCAGTAACTGGCGCGTGGCAAACTCGTGAGTGTGATGGGGCGGCACACTCTAGCATGGATGGCATCTGGCAACGGAACGCTAACGAAATAAAAACGAGTAACTGGCGCGTGTGGCTAACTCGTGAGTGTGATGGGGCGGCACACTCTAGCATGGATGGCATCTGGCAATGGAACGGTCGCTGTACAAAATAAAAACGAGTAACTGGCGCGTGGCAAACTCGTGAGTGTGTTGGGGCGGCACACTCTGGCCGGTGGTTGCATGAGAAGGGTACCATATAAAAAAAACGAGTTCATTATTATGGCAAACTCGTAAAGTGTGCTGACAGGACACACTATGAAATAAAGTTGTCAAGAGAAAGGTACCATATTTAAAAACAAACGAGTTTCTAGCCCGTGACCAACTCGTGAGTGTGATGGCAGACACACTCTGAAAGCCAGTTGCCTGAGAACGGGCCCATGCTGATTAAAAAAAAAACGAGTAGCTAACCCGTGACCAACTCGTGAGTGTGATGGCAGACACACTCTGAAAGCCAGTTGCCTGAGAACGGGCCCATGCAGATTAAAAAAAAACGAGTAACTCTAGCCCGTGACCAAATCGTGAGTGTGATGGCAGACACACTCTGAAAGCCAGTTTGCCTGAGAACATTGTTAAAAATAAAACG
>NW_027649941.1:40000-45000 GCF_965287045.1 Carcharhinus amblyrhynchos | reverse complement strand
CCGTGCTGCTGCACGGCTTGCACCCGACTCAAAAGTCTGCTGCCGCCTGGTCCTGACTCTCTAGGCCACCGACCGACGGTGACACCAGAGTACTCTGCCTCTGGCTGTTGCGGGGCGTGACGGCGTGTGTCGGGCTCCGGCCCTACACCCACACGCCGGCACTCTCTGCCCTCGAGCGCCCCGATAGTTTTGAGACCCCACATTCCTTGTCGGTTATTGCCCGGCGGCGGGCAAAGGCGGTCTCATCTCTTAAATGCCAGGCCGGTGGACGCCTGGTAGGGGACCAGGCAGGAGAGCTTGACGGGGAGGGTCGTCCCCGGGGCTGCTCGTCCCTTACCAAGGCTGATGCACATCCCACGCGGGTGGGATCCGACACTTTCGCCGTACCCGTCGAACGGGCCTGGTCAGGCACGTCTCGGCACGATCAGCCGCGGCAGGGCAAAGTCGATCTCGGTCCCTCTCGGTTTCAAGCTGTTGCCTGGGGCTCCAGCGCCGAGGGGCAAGCACACGGTCGTTTTGCACGGCGGCAGTTCCAGGTTGCCACGCACGTACGCGATGCCTTCGTTGCTGGAAGTGCTTCGCCACTGGTGTTCACACGGCGCTCTCCCCTCCGTGGGGGTGTCTTTGCCAGCGTCTGCGAGGATGGGGCTCACAGTTTTCGTCACTAAGGTCCGGCCTTGCCTGTTTGGTTACGATGGTATCCTTTCCGTGCATGCTGCTCGGCGGTTTGGATGACAGGGGCAGACACGCGGTGGGAGATGGTGGTGGTGACAGCCACGCACTCACACCCCTTCTGTTGACCGGTCCACTCCTCACCGTTCTAGCTGCACGTTCAGGTGCCTCGGAGCCAGCAGCAGACCGTTCCGCCGACGGGGCCACGCCTACGCTGGACGTCTGCCTAGCCCCTCTAGCCGTGTGTGATCCTTTGGCGTCTGCACCCATCCTCAGCCAGGCAGGCGGGGTGTGTGAGCTTCTCTGGGCTGCCCCACCGTGTTCCACGACCGTCCCTGCGTGCCTGTTGCTGGGACCGTCCTCCTCATGCCTGATGCACGGCTTTTGCGGGCTTGACGTGTGTTGACCTTGCCACCGCCATTCAGCATTACGACCGCAGTTTGTAAGGAAGAGAGAGGCTGCGGCGCTCGGGTGCTTGTCTGGAGGCTTGTCGACGGGACCACGGCGAACGGCCACTGTGATCCGCAGGGAGAGGTTCTGGTGCAGTCAGGGGCCAGTTTGTCTCCCACCGCGGTGAAGCTTTGGTCGCTCTATGTCCGTTCTCTCTTCAGGGTATTTGAGGGGTACCTACTTCATGCTCACCACCTCACCGGCTCCCGCGAGTCGAGGGTGGGTGCGAGGTTTAAAGACTCGTTGTCCGTAGGTCGGTCCGGTCTCCTGCGGTCTTGTACCAGTGTCCTCAGCATTCGCGAGCTCGTGCCTGTCCGTGCTGCTGCACGGCTTGCACCCGACTCAAAAGTCTGCTGCCGCCTGGTCCTGACTCTCTAGGCCACCGACCGACGGTGACACCAGAGTACTCTGCCTCTGGCTGTTGCGGGGCGTGACGGCGTGTGTCGGGCTCCGGCCCTACACCCACACGCCGGCACTCTCTGCCCTCGAGCGCCCCGATAGTTTTGAGACCCCACATTCCTTGTCGGTTATTGCCCGGCGGCGGGCAAAGGCGGTCTCATCTCTTAAATGCCAGGCCGGTGGACTCCTGGTAGGGGACCAGGCAGGAGAGCTTGACGGGGAGGGTCGTCCCCGGGGCTGCTCGTCCCTTACCAAGGCTGATGCACATCCCACGCGGGTGGGATCCGACACTTTCGCCGTACCCGTCGAACGGGCCTGGTCAGGCACGTCTCGGCACGATCAGCCGCGGCAGGGCAAAGTCGATCTCGGTCCCTCTCGGTTTCAAGCTGTTGCCTGGGGCTCCAGCGCCGAGGGGCAAGCACACGGTCGTTTTGCACGGCGGCAGTTCCGGGTTGCCACGCACGTACGCGACGCCTTCGCTGCTGGAAGTGCTTCGCCACTGGTGTTCACACGGCGTTCTCCCCTCCGTGGGGGTGTCTTTGCCAGCGTCTGCGAGGATGGGGCTCACAGTTTTCGTCACTAAGGTCCGGCCTTGCCTGTTGTGTTACGACGGTATCCTTTCCGTGCATGCTGCTCGGCGGTTTGGATGACAGGGGCAGACACGCGGTGGGAGATGGTGGTGGTGACAGCCACGCACTCACACCCCTTCTGTTGACCGGTCCACTCCTCACCGTTCTAGCTGCACGTTCAGGTGCCTCGGAGCCAGCAGCAGACCGTTCCGCCGACGGGGCCACGCCTACGCTGGACGTCTGCCTAGCCCCTCTAGCCGTGTGTGATCCTTTGGCGTCTGCACCCATCCTCAGCCAGGCAGGCGGGGTGTGTGAGCTTCTCTGGGCTGCCCCACCGTGTTCCACGACCGTCCCTGCGTGCCTGTTGCTGGGACCGTCCTCCTCATGCCTGATGCACGGCTTTTGCGGGCTGACGTGTGTTGACCTTGCCACCGCCATTCAGCATTACGACCGCAGTTTGTAAGGAAGAGAGCGGCTGCGGCGCTCGGGTGCTTGTCTGGAGGCTTGTCGACGGGACCACGGCGAACGGCCACTGTGATCCGCAGGGAGAGGTTCTGGTGCAGTCAGGGGCCAGTTTGTCTCCCACCGTGGTGAAGCTTTGGTCGCTCTATGTCCGTTCTCTCTTCAGGGTATTTGAGGGGTACCTACTTCATGCTCACCACCTCACCGGCTCCCGCGGGTCGAGGGTGGGTGCGAGGTTTAAAGACTCGTTGTCCGTAGGTCGGTCCGGTCTCCTGCGGTCTTGTACCAGTGTCCTCAGCATTCGCGAGCTCGTGCCTGTCCGTGCTGCTGCACGGCTTGCACCCGACTCAAAAGTCTGCTGCCGCCTGGTCCTGACTCTCTAGGCCACCGACCGACGGTGACACCAGAGTACTCTGCCTCTGGCTGTTGCGGGGCGTGACGGCGTGTGTCGGGCTCCGGCCCTACACCCACACGCCGGCACTCTCTGCCCTCGAGCGCCCCGATAGTTTTGAGACCCCACATTCCTTGTCGGTTATTGCCCGGCGGCGGGCAAAGGCGGTCTCATCTCACAATGCCGGACGGGGTGAAGCCTGCTGAGGGGCCAGGCAGGAGAGCCTGACGGGGTGGGTCGTCCCCGGGGATGCTCGTCCCTTACGCAGGCTGATGCTCAACCCACGCGGGTGGGGTTCGGTATTGTTGCTCTGTTCGTTCGAAAAGGCCTGGTCACACACGTCTTTGAACGATCAGCCGGTGCAGGGCAAAGTCGATCTCGGTCCTTCTCGGTTTCAAGCTGGTGCCCGGGCGTCAGCGCCGAGGGGCAAGCACACGGTCGTTTTGCACGGCGGCAGTACCAGGTTGCAACGCACGTACGCGATGCCTTCGCTGCTGGAAGTGCTTCGCCACTGGTGTTCACACGGCGCTCTCCCCTCCGTGGGGGTGTCTTTGCCAGCGTCTGCGAGGATGGGGCTCACAGTATTCGTCACTAAGGTCCGGCCTTGCCTGTTTGGTTACGACGGTATCCTTTCCGTGCATGCTGCTCGGCGGTTTGGATGACAGGGGCAGACACGCGGTGGGAGATGGTGGTGGTGACAGCCACGCACTCACACCCCTTCTGTTGACCGGTCCACTCCTCACCGTTCTAGCTGCACGTTCAGGTGCCTCGGAGCCAGCAGCAGACCGTTCCGCCGACGGGGCCACGCCTACGCTGGATGTCTGCCTAGCCCCCCTCTAGCCGTGTGTGATCCTTTGGCGTCTGCACTCTCCCTCAGCCAGGCAGGCGGGGTGTGTGAGCTTCTCTGGGCTGCCCCACCGTGTTCCACGGCCGTCCCTGCGTGCCTGTTGCTGGGACCGTCCTCCTCATGCCTGATGCACGGCTTTTGCGGGCTGACGTGTGATGAGCTTGCCACCGCCATTCAGCATTTGACGCTGTGCTCCCGAATAGCTGCGGCTTCTGCGTCTGGCGGCTTGACGACGGACAGGGAACGCCACTGCGTGATTCCGCGGAGAGGTTCTGGTGTAGTCAGGGGCCAGTTTGTCTCCGTCCATGCGGCCGCTTTGGTTATTTAATTGGGTAGGTACCTACTTCATGCTCACCACCTGACCGGCTCCCGTGAGTCGAGGGTGGGTGCGAGGTTTAAAGACTCGTTGTCGTCAGCGGTGCGATCTCCTGCGGTCGTGTGCGAGTGTCGTCAGCATTCGCGAGCTGGTGCCTGTCCGTGCTCAGCACGCTGTGGTCGTCCTGCCGCTTCCCCCTTCCCCAATCCGCTGAGGTTGGGGCGTGCGGGGTCGGCATGCGCCCATAGCAACAGTGCTGTGCTCCACGGCTTGCACCCGACTCGGTCTGCTGCGGCATCTCCTGGACTCTTGAGACCAAGCCGTTACGTGACACCAGTGTACTCTGCCACTGGTCGTTGCGGGCGTGGAGGCCGTTTGACGTGTTTCGGCCCGTCACTCGACACCGTCCACGTTTGCCTTCGAGCGCCTACCATTATGTTGAAACTCCATATCCGTTTGATTATCGCTCGAGGGCGAGTGTCTCTGGGCACTCGCCATGGGACGCGCCAGGATGGGGCTCTCTACCGTCACGTTGGCGGGGGAGCGTTTTGCGCGGTCCAGGGACGGACAAAGGCTGTCAGTCACCGAACGGTGACCTGTCACGCTGTCCGAACCGAAACCCGATACAACGCTTAGCGGTGGATCACTCGGCTCGTGCGTCGATGAAGAACGCAGCTAGCTGCGAGAACTAATGTGAATTGCAGGACACATTGATCATCGACACTTTGAACGCACTTTGCGGCCCCGGGTTCCTCCCGGGGCTACGTCTGTCTGAGGGTCGCTTGTCAATCAATCGCACTTCGCTGGCCTCCGGGCGGCGTCGAGCGCGGCTGGGGTGTCGCAGAGGCGCCGTCCTCTCTGTCCCCCTAAGTGCAGACTCAGAGCAATCCGCGT